>NC_134354.1:719250411-719482911 GCF_048569485.1 Anomaloglossus baeobatrachus
ATCGCTCAACTCTAGTCCACACCTACCAGTGTAAAATGTTGCTTCGTCCATGGATTCCCGGTGGCTCCAGTACCACTCAGCTTGAAGGACTGCAACAAGAGTTGATCTGTTAATGGGAACAAGATCGAATCCTGACCTACTTGCAGTTAATTTGCAACAGTGCACGCTTTGACACTAACGGCTCTACCTAATCCTTTATCGGCTGTAGTGTCTATTGTGGCAGTAAACCTGCTCCTGGTTCCAGTTCCCACTTGTCTGCTCCTCTACAGTTTGACAGCATCCCCAAGCGATGCAAAGGTTTCATTAACCAGTGCAAATTGCACTTTGATCTTTTGTCTCACCATTTCGCTTTGGATTGGGCAAAGGTGGCCTTTCTGATCTCTCATCTGACGAGTGAGGTCCTTGCCTCGATCAATCCACTATGGGAGAAAAGTGTTCTTGTTGTCTTAAACCTGCAAGCCTTCCTGTAGACGTTCTGCTAGGTATTCAGTGAGCTGGATAGCGTCACCTCAGCAGCATCTTCGCTTTGAAGACTGTGACAGGGAAGTCTCATCATTGCCCAGTATGCCATCCATTTCCAAACCCTGTTTTCTGAACGCTGAGAAAATAATGAGGTGCTGGTAGCTGCATTCTGGAAGGGTCTGTCCAAGAGAATCAAGGACGAACTAGCAGGCAGACATGGACCTACTTCCTTGAATGACCTGGTATCTCTGGCTATTCGGATGGACCTCTAGAAAGATGAACCAAGGAAGGAGGTTGTTGCGTCTTTCTCCAACCTTCCAGAGACCCATTGTGTCGCAGCCCGCTGTCCCTATTGATTCCCCATGCACATGGCGCTTAGCAAAGCTTTGGCAGAAACTGTCACACCGAGGGTAGTTGCTTCTACTGCGGAAGTCCTAAACACTAGATCTGTTCCTGTCCTGTGAAGCCAGGAAACTAAACAAGCCTAGGATCCATAAGAGAGGCTACCTCTGCCTCTTTCTCTGTCTGTATCCATATTCTGTTGTAATATCCAATTTATTGAGTCTGCTTATTTGGACTCTGGATCCGCAGGAAACTTTGTGCAACAAGCCGTGGTGTATCAGTGTCAGATTCCTGTCCAGTGACTTCAAGTTTCGTTAGCAGTGTCGTTCATAGATTGAAAACCCAGTTCATCACTGAGAAAGTGGAGCTTCAGGTGGGAATGTTGCATTCTGAAAAGATCGCCTTCAATGTGCTACCAGGTCTGTCACATTCACTGCTGCTGGGCCTGCCATGGCTTCGAATTCACAATCCTGCTATCAAATCTTCTGGGTCTGCCACCCACCTGCTGGGTTTACGCGGACATCCTTGATTAGGAGGAGGCTGAGGCATTGTCACCACATAGGCCATATAATTAAGCTATCAACCTACTTCCAGGTTCTTCACCTTCTCATAGTCGAATTTACTATGTCCCAGGTGGAGACCCAGGCAGTGTCTGAGTATATCAAGGAGAATCTGGCAAGGAGATTTATCCTGAAGTTCTCCTCACCGGCCAGGGCTGGGTTCTTCTACCTGAAAAGAAAAAATGGCCCGCTCTCTATAATATAGGACTATAGAGGTCTCAATCAAATTACGGTCAAGAATAAATATCCACTGACGCTTATACTGGAATTGTTTGATCGCCTATGAGTTTCCAGAATCTTCCCAAAACTTGACCTCCGTTGAGCATATAATCTTGTCCATATATGGTCTGAGGACAAATGGATGACTGCCTTTAACACCCTTGATGACCACTACGAGTATCAAGTAATGCCATTCGGGCTCCGCAATGCCCTGAGGTTTTCGAAAAATTTGTAAATTTTATTTTCCAGGACCTGCTCTACTCTTGTGTGGTCGTGTACCTGGACAACATCCTGGTGTTCTCCCCCGAACTGCAACACACAGGAGAAATGTTCGCCAGGTCCTGCAGAGGTTGATGGAGAACAGTCTGTATGCTCAGTTCGAGAACAGACCCTCCCTTCCCTTCCTAGGTTGCATAGTGCCCAACACCGGATTGAAGATGGATTAGAAGATGTTGGCGGTTCTAAAATGGCCTTTCTGATGGTGTGAAGGCAATTCAGAGGTTTTTGGGCTTCGAAATTTACTACTGTCAATTTATTTTGCATTTCTACAAGATCGGGTCACGGTCGCATGACACTCAGCTCATGCTCCAGCAGAGCCTGAGCCGGGGGTCATTAGCATATAGCAACCGATGCTCTCCGCATCGGATGCCATATGCTCGTGTTAGTCCAGCCTTATTTTCATGATTGGGTGGGATCCCAGAGCTCGGACCCTTATCGATCAGCAAATTATCACCTATAATGTGGATAGATGAAAACTTGTAATTTTTCATACAAAGTCTTTAAAAATGCACATGTAGCTGAAAATGCATGTTTAGAATGCCCCTTACTGTGGCTTATTTTCCAACAAAAAAAATAATAAATCAGCGTGCTAAAACCCAACTTGTCCCCATTGCCTATTCCACCTAACATGAGGTACATATAGGAACCCACGGAGATGAGCAAATCACTTGCATACTTGTTAAATTCGAATTTCACAGACAATTCAGATTCACTAGAAACTGAATTTTGCTATTTGATTCACACAAATGCAGCATAACAATGACCTGCTGCTATTTTGCTGGATTCAAAAGGGCCAGAAAAGAAAAAAAATACTCACCCTCACCCATATTTTTTGGCCGATCACTGGAGTGATCGTCACTAAGCTATTTTGGGCGTATCATACGCTTACTAGGCAGCAATGACAAAGTCTTAAACTTTTTTTTTTTTGCATATATTTAACAAAAGTCTTCAATGACCAAATTGACAAGCAATCTTGAGAAGAAAGGGTTAAATATTTCTCAAACAGTATAGCATTCATGACCTTAAGGTTAGGGATCTAATAAGTCACTTAATGAGACAATATGACAGGTTTTTGGGCATAGAATAATTGCTATGTCTTAAATAGTGTTCCAGAACGGTGTAACATTTGCTCATTTGGTTAGACATTAGGAAACAACATATAGTCATTCCATCTTCTTTTATAACCGTCATCTACAGTTTATGTCTTAACAACTCACCGTTTTCTTTTTTAATTCCCAGTAAACATTGCAGCCATCACCATGTAAGTCCATTACCGTTACTGTATAAGAATATCTGAAAAGGTCTTCATCGTTGTGTGTTGACAGCGAGTAATGACCACCAATCTATGATTTCCAAGCTGTCTGATAACTACGCCGGCCAGCAATGATTGTATTTCACTTTGTTAGGCCTGCAACACACATCCGTGGCGCCAGTGTGGGTTTGGGACTTTTTGACATGTACCGGCGGCACGAACACACGTGCACCAATGTTACCCTATGGTAACAGGCACACACACGTAAAGCCAAACGGAACGTGTGTCCGTCTGGTTTGTACGTGTGTGCGTTTTTTTACACTGCTGACATGTCCGCGTTTCGCCGGCATCACACAGACACAGACCTGCTCAAGTCAATGGGTCCGTGTCTGCACGTACATGACACTGACCATTTACGTGTGCTTTCCGTATGGTCCGTGTGCGGTTTTAATTTTTTTAATGGTGAAACGGCTCAAGACACACGGACTGCACACGGACATGACACGTACGTATCTCATGCATACACGGACATTCAACACGCATGCACGGCAAGCATACACCATCACACTGATGTAACACGTACCGGAGAAACGGACATTCTACACAGACCCAAGAAATGGACCGCGAGACACGCACGTGTTTTCTGCGGATGTGTGTTTCAGGCCTTAGAAATTTCTGCTTACTAAACTTTTATGTGTGATCCCATCCCATAAAGAACCACAGGTTGGGAGACAGCTGGATTAAGTTGTGCATTTAGCCAACACTAGGAAAGAGGGTCAACACTCAAGGATTGAAATAAAATTTCACCTGAGTAATGATTCAGTGTCATATTCTCTTAATTGGTATTTTCCCATAGCCAGTTTTCTACATACATATTTTCTATATCAACAGACATATTTTCTAATAGGCTAATCTGAGAACAGTGGTGGCTTAAGCTTCTTGTAAGATGCAACCCAAAAGGAAAAAAAAAATATGGGGTCCATTTTATAATCCAGTGGTGTCTTACCGGAGAGGGGAGCGGCAGCAGTGGTGGAGTGGGGTCACAGGAGGCAGGGGCAGTGGTGGAACAGGGCAATGCTGCGGGCGGTGCTACGGGTGTCCCAGATGCTTGCTGCAGGTGCAGTAAGGCAGGAGGAACAGCCAGAAACAGTGCTAGGCTGCAGGTGGTGCGGCAGGGGCTGCCATTCTAAAGTGTCTGTCGGCAGTGCGGGCTTCAAAGAAATGGCATCTGAAGTTGGCATGTGCGCAGATTGAGCTATTGGCTCAATCACAAGCAAAGATCTCATGTGCGCAACACCACCTCTGAGCGCCATTTTCCTTAAGTCTGCTGTTGGGAGACCAATGGTCCGGAGGTGGTGCTTGCGCAGATGAGATCTTTAGCCATGAGCTCCATCTGCGCACGCGCCGACTCCGGGTGCCATTATTTGAAGCCCGCACAGCCAACAGACACTTCAGACTGGCTCTTGCCTCACTGCCCGCAGCCTCAGCACAGAGCACAGCACACATCACTGCATTGCCTTGGCCTCCTGTGATCCCTCTCCACCACCCCCTGGTAAGCTACATTCGGATTTTGAGACGCACACCTCATTTTCCTCCCAAATTTTGAGCAGGAAAATTGCGGCTTATAATCCGAAAAATACAGTATATACAGCATTCACTCAATGGGGCTATACCTGCAGTCATTTGCATGAGGAGGAGAACGTCCACCCCGTTATAATAATATTATATAGTATGCTCCCATTAGTGCTGGCTGCAGTTAGGCATGATATTATCTGTATAATTTATGTTTATGCGGTTTTATGCATCCCAGTATGGTAAAAATAGACTTCATACCACTATTTTAAAAGGGACTGACGCAAGGCCATCTTAACAGCATTATGGGCCCCTGGGCAAACCAGTGTGCTGGGGACCCTATGACAACCAGTCACAGGACTAAAAAGTAAATAGTCGAAATATTAAACATATTTATTTTTTGCCATGTCAACAAAACTGGTGTAAAAAAATTAAAAACATGCTGTACAGCAGTAATTACCAGACGATATACATTTGAACAATACAGAAGTCTTGAGAAACACAATAATACTCAGTAAGCCACACAGATTAAATGGCACAGCATGAAAGTACGAACTTCTTATTATAAAAAGCATTTGCTGCATTTCTTTTCAGAGAATTGCTTTATTATTGGCTTGAAATCAATGATCTTCAGGATGTCACTTTCTATGCACACGAGTGAAAGCCTGTTCAAATGATACTGCCCTTGTGCTACAAAGCAGATTTTTTATGTTTCAGTTTTGAGAAGTCAAAAGTGACCCTCCAACAAGTCTTGTCATATAACTTAGGATTTATGCCAGTGCAGAACCTCAATTTGCAGACCCGGTGCTTCGGGATGGTTGTCCCTCGTCAGTGCAAAGTATGAGATCTGATCTGGCAGCGGCTTAAAAGTCCTTATTGGCATGCTGGAATGATGTGTCTCCGTAAAGAGAATAGCTTCCCCTTTAGACCATGTCTTAGCCTCTCATTCATCCAGATCAGATCTCATACTTTGCACTGATGAGGGACAACCATCCCGAAGCACCATGTCTGCAAATTAAGGTTCTGCACTGGCATAAATCCTAAGTTATAAGTTATGTATTAAGTTAATGTGCAGGTGTGAGAAAAGGTTTAAGTTCACCTGCGCATGCACATTACAAAACTTTGATCTGCCCTCAGCAGTGCAGACCACGGTGCGCCTTCGCAGGATCGCAATGCTGGACCGTGTGGTTGACATAGATTGCGTTATTCACACTGGGCTAGACTAGAAGGAAAATGGTGACCGATGAAGAGAGAAGGCACCAGACCGGACCCCTAGGTGAGTATTATACAAGTGTTTTTTGTGTTCTACAGAGTCGCCTGAGCTCTTATATACAGCATATTAGAATGCAGTATATAAGAGCTCACTGGTGGTGGCAACAGCTTATTGTCGCCAAATCTGGTGACAGATTCCCTGTAAGTTGATGAATCCGTGTTCGCAATCCAGTATATCGCCATGAGATATTAGTGGCATTATCATATGACTGACCAAGGCAGTTTGATAGTGGAATTTTGTTCTCTTTAAGAAACAGTGTGTTATATCCTTTGCTCCATGAGAAAAGATAGGGATGAACATCAAGAAAATTTCCACAGATTCACGGCCTTTAATGTATTGGACAGTAAATATCAGTTGATCTGTATGTGAGATGTCAGGAGTATTTATTAATACTTTGGCTCTTTTACTTTAAGAATAGTATAAAGAATCAATTTTCCCATTAAATAAATTCCTAAATTGCTCTAAAATATTAGAAGATAAGTAGGTTTCCTCTTTCCAGCATTTCCAAACTTTTTGAGATGTTCTTCCAAAAAAGGGTCAAATTCACTCAGTAGTTCTAGGATACCTAAATAGTTGCCATTTTTTGCTGCCCTAACAATCGGATTGTCTTCACGAAACAGCAAACCTCTGGAGGCAAGAAAGCAAATTACAGAAACCATTCTTTTAGTGTAAAGTTGTCCGATATGATTGTGGGGCCCCCGGGCAAGTGCTTATCTGGCCCATGCGTTAAGATGGCCCTGTATCGACCGATATACATAGAGAAATTTTAAGACATTAATATGCTTAACTCCTAAGGCCAATATCATGAATATATACACTGAAGGAAATAAGCATTTGATCCTTTGCCGATGGCTGCGGGGAAGAGCGCAATGCCCGCCGGAGCACGTTAGATCGCACAAAGTTTGACAGCTCAATCTAAGGGATTAACAGGTGCGGGTGGATCTCTGATCCACCTGCGTCTGTTAGCAGCACATGTCTGCTGATCAGATCAGCTGATGTGTGGGAATGACAGCGGACTCGCCACGGTAACCGAAGGCAGGTGACCTAGGATGTATGTATATACCTCCTAGGTCGTGAAGAGGTTAAACGCAGCTTTCAATCTCAGACAGCAGCCTTTAAATAGAATGAACGTCAGTACTCACGTCCTTAGGCTCCTTACTATAAAATACAAAATGTAAAATAAAATGTTGTTTAAAAACATAAAATAAGAGAAATATAAAATCACACCCCTTTTCCCACCTTAAAAACAAAACAAAACAGTAAAAGATAAAATAAATAATCATACTTGGTATTGCCATATTATTCTGACTCCATAGTTCTCACACCAAGAACTTTGTGAGAGTGTCAAGATTCAGGGAGAGCTTTATTCTTGGGCTGAAATTCTTCTATTTTGCACAAAAAAACAGCAGCAGGTGACAAGAAGATTTATAGCCAAGGATTTACAGAGGATGACATGAAACAATGATGGCTATCTGAATACCAACTGAACAAGAAGAAGGAAGGGGTTACTATATCAGAGCTGGACTACAGGAAAGCAACAGGAAAAATCTTAAAGGCAAATCTGATAGTATAGCAGGATAATAGCAATAATACAATAAATACAATTATAATACAATATTGTATAATTCCCAAATCATGGGACATGACACAATTATTTAACCAAATCGGTAAACGTTACTACGCCTCTCTATAAAAGAAAAAAATATACAGCAAAAACTAATCAAAATGTCATATCTACACAAATTGGTACCTATAAGACAAAAATAAAAAACAGCTCAATTGACGTAAAAATATAAATGTTATAGGACTTGGAAATTAAATGAAAAAAAAAATCTATGCTAATTTGGTATCACCGCAATACTGGTCACCTGGAGAATTTTGATGCAGAGTCATTTTTACCATAGAATGTCCATTGTAAAACCTAAGCCCCAAAACCATGTTGGAATTGCATTTTTTTTTCACAATGTCACCCTAATTGGAATTTTTTGTTCTTGTTTATAAGTGCATCATATTATTAAATGAATGATGTCCTTCAAAACTGAAAAAAAGTCTCACCGGTCTAAAGAAAAATAAAAAGTTATGGTCTTTAGAGAATGGGAGAGGAAAAATTGGGCCAAGGCAGTAAAGCGAGTCATATCAACGTTTTTTATTTTAAGCGTATTCGTTCCTGATTTTTCTTTCTATAATATATATATATATACACATATATATGTGTATATATATATATGTGTATATATATATATATATATATACATATATATATATATATATATATATATATATATATACATATATATATACACACATACATATATATGCATATATATATATATATATATATATATATATATATACACACGTACACACACACACACACACATGTATACATACATATATATATATTTCTATATTCTATATATCCATTTAAAATATAAAAAATGAAACAGCAATTTTGGTTCTAAAACCAAAATGAAAATACAAAGGGAGAAAATCTTTTTACTGAGTGTTCTTTTATATATAGATATCCATTTTGTGTGTAGGACAATTGCACTATTGACACAAGACAAATTATTATATTCAGGCTTTGACTGTATTATATCTTAAAGCTAATCTGAGACTTAATCAAAAAGTACAGTTATCATAAATGAGCTTCAATGAGATCACAGTGACAGAGAAAGGACATTTGTGAATTACTCGCATGTCCTGCAGCTATAATTTTGCAATGTACTGATTTCGCTGAATGTTTTGATTAGGTTAGAAACAGAACAGAGCCTGTCATTCACAATGAAATTATAAAATGAGCCTAATAGATTGGTGAGCTCTAATGACGTCAAGAAGAGTATTCAGAAGAGAATATCTCTGATTGTATTGCTTTTGTATTTTCAATTATAGTATTTGTGGAGGAATGTTTAATACCAGTACGGAGCACTACACAAACTTCTGATAAATCCTCCTTTGTAGTATTAGTATAATATGTTAGTCTTATTATGCAGGCATGTTACTACTCTACTATTTCAATCCTAACTACTGTAGCAACTAAGTAGTCTTAATTAAAATGTCGGAAGACTGGACATCCAGTGAAGCAGGAACGCGACCACAATGGAGGATGATAAAGTAAAACTTCAATTTTATTCTTCCATTAAAAATGCATCTGGCAGGGAGATCATCCAAAAATGTAAAAACAACTAGGATGAAGAAACCAACGCGATTCTTCTATGTTACGCTTTATTCATGGTTATTAACCATGAATTGGGTTTCCTCATCCCAGATGTTATTACACTTTTGGATAGTCTGACTGCCAAATGCATTTTTAATAGAAGAATAAAATTGAAGTTTTCTTTAGCATCCTCCATTGTGGTTGGGTTCCTGCTTCGCTGGATGTCCAGACTTCTGACATTCTACATACCATGTCCAGGTGTTTCTGTGCGATCTACAGGAGGCGGAAATTGGGTGAATAGGGTGAGCTGACAGTTCTTTCTACTGTTGCTTAATTAAAAGGTACCCTACTGTACTATGTATGCAGTTGATTTGCAGACATATATACTGCATTTCAATGTACAAATTTTGTGTAATCAGATCATTGAATCAAAAATATAAATTAATTAAGAAAACAGAGAAAGTGATATGTGTTACACCTTGTGGCTCTCCTGTTGCAAGGAATGAGGTGGTCCCCCATTCATTGTCTGCTACGAGCCCTCATGCTCAGCAGCGCCGAAGGTCTGGGAGACTGCGCAGTCTGCAGGAGTTGCCTGCTCAGAGACGCAGCAGAAGGGTGACACCTAGTGGTTCTCCCCTTGCAAGGAATGGAGCGGTCTCCCATCCCTTGCCTGCCACGAGCCCTCCTGCTCAGCATCACAGAGGCTCTGGGAGGTTGTGCAGTGTACAAAGGATAGATGCTCAGGGAAGCAGCAAGACTTCCCTTGTCTCTGCACATTGTGAAACCGAGGATCCCGCCTTTATGACCCAGAGGCAGGAGGATGAGCATGTGCCCCACGTGGCGTCTTCTGATTCGCTCACTGATATCACACGGCCCGATGACGAGGCTGGTTATGTACTGAATCCCGACTGGCCGGGCCGGGACGTCACGGACCCTGATTGGCTCAAGTCCGTCGTCTCCGCCTCGCGCCCACCCTTGGGTGGAGCTGTGCCTCCTTAAAAGCTCCCCCTGCCATCATGGCGGCGTGCGACCGTCCTTCTATTGTTGGATGTCTGGCAGCGTGCTGCCACGCCACTGTACAGGCATCATTGTCTTTTGTGGGCTTTGCCCTTGCTGCTTGGGCAGCACCTGGTTTGCAGGTCTTGCCCCTACCTTGCTGCTCCGGCAGTATTCCGTTTAGCAGGCTGTGTTCCTGCCCCAGGTGAGCTCCTCGAGTCTCTATCGGACTCACCTGGTTTCTGAAGCGCACGTGCGTGGGCACCTCTGTGCTACCGTCGTGCCATATCCCGTGACGTCCGCTGGCACACGTGCGTGGGCACCTCTGTGCGTCCCCGTGCAACAGCTACACAGAGCTGGTAGCCCTGTGCCATACAACCCTTACGGGTTAGGGCAGACCGGTGTACATAGATTGTCTGTGACGTAACAGACGATCATTAGCAGCAACCCGCTCACTCTTTCCCGACCAAAGCAGCGGTCCCCTACACCGCACAGTGGACCTTGACCGGCGGAAGCTGTCCATATACCATCTTGGCACACTTCCCCGGGTCCCCCTCGTAACAGATATGATTATATTGTTTATTGTTCCAGTGGGGGCTAAGTGGGCAGAGATACAGATAAAAAGTAAAAACTGCCTAAGTGAACTAATAAAAGGTTTGAGCTAAAAACACTTAATGCGTTGGATTTTTGCATCCACCGGGAGCCTGTAGCGCTCACTCACTGACCCTGTGATGTGTACGCAACTTCTCTACAGCCAGGCCACCGCTGGCCAGGGTGCTCTGTCCTGTATCTCGTAAGCCCTGCCAACCACGCTGCACGGTCTACTTCAGGGAAGCTTGAGCAATATCCAGCTACTCCACAGCAACCACTTAAGTATCCTGTTTTATCAGACAGACTTAGAACTCTTTCAGCCACTGATAGCCAGTGGACACGTCTCTCCATTCCAGTAAGTGGCACCGTCTTTCACCAATCTGGTTTTATCGTGAAAACTGTTAATCAACGCAGTCCTGTTTTATATTTAGTGAATGACCTTTAGTAACCTGGTACAGTGAACACTTCTTGCATCAAGGTGATTCCTGCAGTTGTCTTCTTCATAAGAAAATTTTTCCTCTGTATTGTGAACTTTATATACACTGTTTATTTACATCCTTATAGTGCATTCTTAACTGCATAGTATTTTTAGCTCAAACCTTTTATTAGTTCACTTCGGCAGTTGTTACTTTTTATCTGTATCTCTGCCCACTTAGCCCCCACTGATTTTACTAGACTGCACTATCCGATTACTTCTGCTGTTCAGCTTTACTCGTAACAGCAGAAATATTGTTCTCCTGTGAATGCCAGTGCTCTGTCGGCATGCACAGGCAGTGAGTCATGACAACGACAAGGTTATTAGCTAGACCCACTCTGTCATGACAACCCACTGGCTCCCTGTGATCATTTTATGGGACCGCTGATGGCGGTGGGCAATGGCACGCTCCCCACTGAAGTGCATTAGATCGCATTGTCAAAGATTGATAGTGCAATCTAACTAGTTAACACGTGAAGGTTGCTCTCCGACGCACCCTCGCCTGTTAGCTGCACATGTTTGCTGATCTGATCAGCAGACGTGTGGGGAATAATGTGGGCTTGCCGTGTGAGCACGCATTAAAATGACAGAAACAACCTAGGACATATAGGTACGTCCTTGGTCGTAAAGGTGTTAAGAAGATTTCATTTAAAGCATGATAGTCAATGCATGGTCTAAGAGAACTGTCTCTTCAGAGAACCTGTTCCTTCGGGTGATGTAGACTTTTGGATGAATACCCTCTCCAAATTATCTTTAATGCTGGCATACATTGTTTAAGCTTCTGGGAGACAGACAACATACTCTTTCGCTAGGTGATTGAGTTCCTGCGAGAATTTAAAAATTAAATCAAAAGGCCAATGACAAAGTATAGTTTTGGCCTTTGGATTGGAAAAAAATGTCTCAGGCGCCCTAATAGGAAACTGACAGATTATGGGAAATGGAAGAAAATTAAAGACCCTTATACACAGACTACTGTTGCTTGTACCAGCCAATATCTATGGCTTTGGCAGATAGTTTTAAGTGTATAGGGGCATCAGACAACTTATTGTTGGGGGAATGTTGATCAGGCATGCACGATTTCTAACTGCCGATTGCTTTGTTCTAACGGGTATAAGCCAGAAATGTCTTGTGACAGTTTCTCTTGACAACATAGTAGCATTGTACAGTATATGGAAGAGTCAGCCAAGATGGTTGTGGGCTGACAGGCATATAATGTGTAAAGCCAGCATAAAGTTTTAGAGAAAGTGGTTGAGGTAGAAGTTTGAACTAATTTTGAAAATAAAATGATTCCCACTTCATGATCTGGTTGGACGATCAATAACTGAAGCATGAAGCCTTGGCCACAGAAGTCCCAAGAACATCAGTACGTCCCTCAAAAAGTGGCAAAACTAAGAGAAAAATCACCTCAAATTTAATGCTCCAAGTTCACGAGTCACATTCTCAGTTCAAAATAGCCAGCTTTTGCAGACATATGTTTTAGAAATGATACTTAATAGGTTAACTGAAGTGAGCACTAATACAGTGCTGGCCAAAAGTATTGGCACCCCTGCAATTCTGTCAGATAATACTCAGTTTCTTCTTGAAGATGATTGCAATCACAAATTCTTTGGTATTATTATCTTCATTTATTTTACTTGCAATGAAAAAACATAAAAGAGAATGAAACAAAAATCAAATCATTGATCATTTCACACAAAACTCCAATAATGGGCCAGACAAAAGTATTGGCACCCTTAGCCTAATACTTGGTTGCACAACCTTTAGCCAAAATAACTGCGAACAACCGCTTC
Source organism: Anomaloglossus baeobatrachus (assembly GCF_048569485.1). NCBI lineage: Eukaryota > Metazoa > Chordata > Amphibia > Anura > Aromobatidae > Anomaloglossus > Anomaloglossus baeobatrachus. Next base: position 719,263,380 of record NC_134354.1, read on the forward strand.
CGGTAACCATCAATGAGTTTCTTACAATGCTCTGCTGGAATTTTAGACCATTCTTCTTTGGCAAACTGCTCCAAGTCCCTGAGATTTGAAGGGTGCCTTCTCCAAACTGCCATTTTGAGATCTCTCCACAGGTGTTCTATGGGATTCAGGTCTGGACTCATTGCTGGCCACTTTAGTAGTCTCCAGTGCTTTCTATCAAATCATTTTCTAGTGCTTTTTGAAGTGTGTTTTGGGTCATTGTCCTGTTGGAAGACCCATGGACCTCTGAGGAAGACCCAGCTTTCTCACACTGGGCCCTACATTATGCTGCAAAATTTGTTGGTAGTCTTCAGACTTCATAATGCCATGCACACGGTCAAGCAGTCCAGTGCCAGATGCAGCAAAGCAACCCCAAAACATCAGGGAACCTCCGCCATGTTTGACTGTAGAGACAGTGTTCTTTTCTTTGAATGCCTCTTTTTTTCCCCTGTAAATTCTATGTTGACGGCTTTTCCCAAAAAGCTCTACTTTTGTCTCATCTGACCAGAGAACATTCTTCCAAAACGTTTTAGGCTCTCAGGTAAGTTTTGGCAAACTCCAGCCTGGCTTTTTTATGTCTCGGGGTAAGAAGTGGGGTCTTCCTGGGTATCCTACCATACAGTTCCTTTTCATTCAGACGCCAACAGATAGTAAGGATTGACACTGTTGTACCGTCGGACTGCAGAGCACCTTGAACTTGTTTGGATGTTAGTCGAGGTTCTTTATCCACCATCCGCACAATCTTGCATTGAAATCTCTCGTCAATTTTTCTTTTCCTTCCACATTTAGGGAGGTTAGCCACAGTGCCATGGGCTTTAAACTTCTTGATGACACTGCGCTCCGTAGACACAGGAACTTTCAGGTCTTTGGAGATGGACTTGTAGCCTTGAGATTGCTCATGCTTCCTCACAATTTGGATTCTCAAGTCCTCAGACAGTTCTTTGGTCTTCTTTCTTTTCTCCATGCTCAATGTGGTACAAACAAGGACACAGGACAGAGGTTGAGTCAACTTTAATCCATGTCAACTGGCTGCAAGTGTGATTTAGTTATTGCCAACACCTGTTAGGTGCCACAGGTAAGTTACAGGTGCTGTTAATTACACAAATTAGAGAAGCATCACATGATTTTTCAAACAGTGCCAATACATTTGTCCACCCCCTTTTTATGTTTAGTGTGGAATTATATCCAATTTGGCTTTATGACAATTTTTATTTTTTTCATTGAAAACAAATTAAAAGAAGATAATAATACCAAAGAATTTGTGATTGCAATCATTTTCAAGAAGAAACTGAGTATTATCAGACAGAATTGCAGGGGTGTCAATATTTTTGGCCAGCACTGTATATATATTAGAGTGCCGGACAAAAGTATTGGCACCCCTGCAATTCTGTCAGGTAATACTCAGGTTTTTTTTTTTTTTCTTGAAAATGATTGCAATCACAAATTCTTTGGTATTATTTTCATTTAATTTGTCTTCAATGAAAAAAAATAAAAAAAATTATCAAAGCCAAATTGGATATAATTCCACACCAAACATAAAAAAGGGGGTGGACAAAAGTATTGGCACTGTTTGAAAAATCATGTGATGCTTCTCTAATTTGTGTAACTAACAGCACGTGTAACTTACCTGTGGCACCTAACAGGTGTTGGCAATAACTAACTCACACTTGCAGCCAGTTGACATGGATTAAAGTTGACTCAACCTCTGTCCTGTGTCCTTGTGTGTACCACATTGAGCATGGAGAAAAGAAAGAAGACCAAAGAACTGTCTCAGGACTTGAGAATCCAAATTGTGAGGAAGCATGAGCAATCTCAAGGCCACAAGTCCATCTCCAAAGACCTGAAAGTTCCTGTGTCTATGGTGCGCAGTGTCATCAAGAAGTTTAAAGCCCATGGCACTGTGGCTAACCTCCCTAGACGTGGAAGGAAAAGAAAAATTGATGAGAGATTTCAACGCAAGATTGTACAGATGGTGGATGAATAACCTCGACTAATTTTCAAACAAGTTCAAGCTACCCTGCAGTCCAAGGGTACAACAGTGTCAACCCATACTATCCGTCGGCGTCTGAATGAAAAGGGACTGTATCGTAGGATACCCAGGAAGACCCCACTTCTTACCCCGAGACATAAAAAAACCAGGGTGGAGTTTGCCAAAACTTACCTGAGAAAGCCTAAACACATTTTGGAATTATGTTCTCTGGTCAGATGAGACAAAAGTAGAGCTTTTTGGGAAAAGACATCAACATAGAGTTTACAGGAATAAAAAAAGAGGCATTCAAAGAAAAGAACACGGTCCCTACAGTCAAACATGGCGGAAAAACAACCCAAAACACACTTCAAAAAGCACTAGAAAATGGTTTGAGAGAAAGCACTGGAGACTACTAAAGTGGCCAGCAATGAGTCCAGACCTGAATCCCATAGAACACCTGTAGATAGATCTCAAAATGGCAGTTTGGAGAAGGGACCCTCCAAATCTCAGGGACTTGGAGCAGTTTGCCAAAGAAGAATGGTCTAAAATTCCAGCAGAGCATTGTAAGAAACTCATTGATGGTTACCGGAAGCGATTGTTCGCAGTTATTTTGGCTAAAGGTTGTGCAACCAAGTATTAGGCTAAGGGTGTCAATACTTTTGTCTGGCCTATTTTTGGAGTTTTGTGTTAAATGATCAATGATTTGATTTTTGTTTCATTCTCTTTTGTGTTTTTTCATTGCAAGCAAAATAAATGAAGTTAATAATACCAAAGAATTTGTGATAGCAATCATTTTCATGAATAAACTGAGTATTATCTGACAGAATTGCAGGGGTGCCAATACATTTGGCCAGCACTGTATGAGTGCAAGCCAAAAAAAATACATAATACATAAGGATAAAGGCTGCACATCAAACTTTGATAATAGTATAATGCCTTAAGCATATTGAAAAATATTGAAACATACAATGAAAAATGCCACTTGCTAACTTGAAAGTGTGAATAATGAAATGCATACCTGCCATGAATATTAGCAAAAAGGAGATATTTAGCAATCGCATTGATCAATGTAACTAAGCCCCAAAACCTCGCCAAGGTATATCTCTATATTGGGGTCCCTAGCTCTATGACCCTGTGTGTCATCTCATTGCAATTAAAAACTGCTGTGTGTGGAGAGGGGTAACCAAGGCTTGCTTATATAGGAGATGGGAAAAAACATGGCCGAAAGGGGCGGAGCTGTGTTCACATTCAGAAAAAAAAACTTCATGATACTGAATAGGATAACTGAAGTGAGCACTAATATATATATATATATATATTATGAGTGCAAGCCAAAAAAATGCATAATACATAAGGATAAAGGCTGCACATCTAACTTTGATAATAGTATAATGCCTTAAGCACATTGAAAAATATTGAAACATACAATGAAAACTGCTACCTGCTAACTTGAAAGTGTGAATAATGAAATGCATACCTGCCATGAATATTAAGAAATATGTTTCAGAAATGTCTGCTGAGAAAATAAAGGAATTTTTAGCCTTCTGGGTAATGAAAGGTCAATAAAATTCTATGGTGCTATGTAATCAATAAGGGATTATCCAGTGAACTCTGAGGAACTGAAAAAAATAAACATTCGTCTTTGGTGGAGGATAATGTTAACTGAAATGGATTCCTAGACTGAGATTTCCCTGTTCGACGTTAAGTTTGGAATAGTTTATTTCGAAATGATCTACACATAGACAGTCATTCTATCAAGTGACAAGATCTTTTGGCCGACGACAACTTTTTCCAGCCAATTTGCATGTGATCCTGTCCCACGCATTTGTGAGCTTTGAGCCACATATGGGGTATTGGCGTACTGAAGAGAAATTGCATAACAAATTGTATGGTGCATTATCTCCTGTGACACTCGTGAAAATGAAAAAAATGGGATTAAAGCTACATTTTTGTAGTTAAAAATACATTTTTTTCATTTTCATGATTCAACGTTATAAAAAAACTGCAAAGCACCTAATGGGCTCACCAAACATCTAGATAAATTCCTTTTAGAGGTCTAGTTTCCAAAATGGAGTCACTTGTGGGGGAGCTCCATTTTTAAGGCACCTCAGGGATATTCAAATGTGACATGGTGTCCACTAACAATTCCAGCTAATTTTGCATTCAAAAATTAAAATTGCGCTCTTTCCCTTCCAAGCCCTGCTGTGCGCCCAAACAGTAGATTTTCAGCATATATGGGCTATTGGTGTACTCAGAAGAAATCACACAACAAATTGTATGGTGCACTTTCTCTCATTACCCTTGTAAAAATGAAAGATTTGGAGCTAAAATAACATTTTTGAGGAAAAAGTTAAATTTTCATTTTTTTCCTTCCACATTAATTAATAATATGGTTTTGAGCAGTTTAAGGGGTGCAGTTTTCTAGAATGGTGTCACTTTGGGTATTTTGTGTCAAAGTAGGCTTCTCAAAGTCACTTCAAATGTGATGTGGTCCTTAAAAAATGATTTTGTAAATTTTGTTGGAAAAATGAGAAATTGCTGATAAACATTGAACCTTTCTAACCCCCTAACAAAAAAAAAAAATGTTTCAAAAATTGTGCTGATGTAAAGTAGACATGTGGGAAATGTTCTTTATCAACTATTTTGTGTGACATAATACTCTGGGGTTTATTGGCATAAAAACTCAAAAGTTTGAAAATTGAAAACTTTTCACTAAATTTCCGATATTTTCACAAATAAACACAAACAATTGTTCTAAATTTACCACTAACATGAAGTCCAATATATCACGAAAAAACGATCTCAGAGTCACCGTGATCCTTTGAAGCATCCTAGAGTTATAACCTGTCAAAGTGACACTGGTAAGAAGTAAAAAAAAAAAATGGCCCAGTTATGAAGGTGAAAACCATTCTCTGGGGTAAAGGAGTTAAAGAAATTTTAGTAATTAGCAGATCATCGGTTCCTGAGACACATATACAGGAGTATTGAATTGGTACACTTGTAGTGCCTTATCTAGTGATATTTCTTGGAAAAGGATTGGGAAATCTTTATTAGATGTCCCTGCAAGAGGGGTTAAGCCTCTACTATAAACGGACTTCTTATATTGTAACATTACTTCTAAAGTATACTTGTAATCCAATCATGGAGAAAGGGAATTCTAAAATTAAACCCAATGCCTAGAAAGCTCTCCCGGATAACAAACACCAAAAGAGAAAAAAAATCCCAACCTAGAAGATTCCACAAGATGTCTTATTCCTCCTAATGAATACTCTTAAATGGAAAAACCCTCCTGGAACACGGTTATTATTAAACATACAAAGACCTCAGGGTCTACAAGTGTCAAATCTCCTGGCAATTTGCAGACTTCCAATACTAAGACCAAAATAGACCCAAACACCTCCTTGGAAACTGATATCTTTTCAATTATCTCCACCAAAAATAAACTTAAAGGACAAGTAACATCGAGGGCTAAAGGATCAGATTCTCCACTAGAACCAGACAGTGAGTCAGATATTGCCACCGTGTTACCTTTAAAGAGTCCCGTGTTACCTTCAAAGAGTCCAGATAGAAATCACTTAAGACTAGATGAAGATGATTTTCCTGATATTACTAGGTTTGGTAACATTCAAACTTTTGAAAGAAATGTAACTGAACCAGTTCTTGCGGGCATGTTAGAAGTACTTAATACCAACTTTGAGGTTGCCTTCGAAAAGCACAGTTAACTTCTTCAAACTAACATTCAGTTACTCAACCAAAGATTCAACTCCAATGAAAGACAGATTGAAATGGATGAAAAGTGAAATTCTTTCTAAAGACCATCAAGAATTGCAAGCTGAAATTCGCCAACTTTGAACAAAAATAGTGGCTCTAGAAGACTGCAACTGCAGAAATGTCAAGCTAAGAGGCATACCAGAAAAAAATAACACAAAGTAAGCTCAGATTACATCAGAAAACTACTAAAAAAACCCAATTTCATTCCTCACAGAACTAGACATGCTTATTGACAGGACGTATCGTCTTCCCCAACCAAGTTCTATCTCCCTGGATCTTCCAAGAGACACTATTCTTCGCTAGTGATGGGTGAACCCACCAATGTTCGGGATCAGGAGCCTCGCCTGAACTTTTTTGTAAAGTTCGAGTTTGGGGCCGGAGATAACGTGAACTTGCATCCAAACCCCGAGCTTGCACTTTACAGTTATGGGATGTGGTGGGGAGCTGTAAAATAAAGAATAGTTAAAAATAAACATTGTCATTATGCTTACCAGTCCCGTGACGCGTCCTGCAGACCCGCTCATCTGCTGACTCCCGGCCGCTTCTGCTTTCGGGTGTGATCATTCATTTCCGGCGGTATTCACTGCACTGCTCGTCACTCAACAGTCTTCGGCTTTTTTTGGCCGTGTTCGCGGTGACGTCAGGGTTCACCCAAATCCATGGCTTAGCCTATCACTGTCAGCCTGCTTCTCGCTCTGTAAAGATTCTTGTCTGTATAGAATGATGATGCAGAGCTGACATTGTTCTCCCTGTGAACTACGTCGGATTAAGGATTTTTTTTATAATAAAGGAGTCTCTAATTTTTTTTGGTTGTATTTCTAATAAAAAAAGAATTTCTATGTGTTGTGTTTTTTGTTTTTGTTTACTGTTAACTAGAAATGCTAGATTAGCATTAAGCACCCAGAACTGCTTGCGGTTCTGAGTGCATATTGCACCTGACAGGTTCCCTTTAATAAAATTTATTGAAACATAAAAGGCCTTGTATGCTGACATCAGAGGCACGTACTGGATTACCAGAGTTGACCAACATGCACTAGCACAGAGAGGATCCGGTTTCCAAGGAAGGAAGAAATACAGCCTAGTTCTGGAGCTGAGACAAGTATCAACAGTATTGTGCCCCAGCTGCTGCAGAACATTCTGATCTTTTATATGAAAAGGATGGGTTTATAGTTTGTTTTTTTTATGAACTTCCCCTTTTGTCTATAAAAGAGATTCTACAGAAGTTGAGTTGTATTATAATTTTGAACTCCCTACTATAATGAATTCAGAATAATTAACAACTCACAATAAGGAAACATATCCAACTACATTCTTGTTTGCTTTGTCTCTATTGCAAGGCACTGAAAAAGTTTGGTTAATGCAATTTTACAGAACCATTATTTAACAGTCAAACTTAATCATTAGCATTTCAACAGTGAAAAGTCAAATTATAAGAAAAAAATGTAATTCTAAAAGTCCAAGTTCTTAATATAGTTAATGTTAATAACGGGGTTGTTTTCTAGAGTTGAACATTCGTTGCTGTAGTAATTGAAGTTAATCTTGGCTGACTAAAGAAGGTTTTGATTGTGCCCATAGGATTTCATTTGTAAGTATATTTTAATTAGAAGCATTATATCAAGGTTTCGTGTTGAGGCCGCTTGGAAAGTAATCTTGGAGTATGCGCATTAAACTGTCAGACTGCACTCACCAAAGAACTTACTTAATAGTGAAAAGAAACATTTTTTGTACTCCTGAGATTTACCAGACTTCAATTCTTCACAGAGAGGTAGATAAACTGTATAACTTTTTATTTTTAATAAGAATCCCTTTAGCATGGATATTCGCATCGTAGTTTTCTAATTACATGAGTGACGTTTAAGCCTTAGTCATAACTCCCAGATCCCCAATTTGAGGATTTATTAAGCATCAACTTCTTAACCATCATGGAATACTCACAGAATATACTTTTCACTTAGTTTTAGAGCTTATTTAGGGAAGCGTATTACAGTAGAACCTTGGTTTACGAGAACAATCCGTTCTGGGAGTGTGCTTGTAAACCAAGTTACTCGTCTAGCAAAGCAAAATTTCCCATAGGAAATAATGGAAGCTCAGATTAATTTCACAACTTGTGCAATGTCCCATCCTGGCCCCCTATTGTGCCATTCCACACACACGCGCGCGCACACACACACACACACACACACACACACACACACACACAATTATGCTCACCTTACCCTCCGTTCCCTAGCCGGCCTCATAGTTCTTGTAGTCCGCAGGTATGTGTATCCAGTAACCATCGTGATGATGGAAGAACGTCCGCTGTCAGCGCTTCAGCAGTAGACGTCATAAGCAGGTGCCCCTTGCCTCTAATTGGCCAGCACGCTGCCTTTGAGAAGCACTGGCAGCGGAAGTTCCTCCATCGTCGTGATGGTTACCCGATACACATACTGTACCTGCGGACTACAAGAACCAGGAGGCCGGCGAGGCAATGGAAGGTAAGGTGAGCATATATGTGTGTGTGTATGTGTGTGTGTGTGTCTGTGTGTGTCTGTTTGTGTGGACTACAAGAGCGGGTCAGAGCACGGTGAAAGTAAGGAACCGGAAGTGAGTGTGGTGAGTATTTGCTCGAACAGCAAAGATTGCTTTTAAACTGAGTTACAAATTTACAGCAAGCTTTGCACGTATATCGAAATACTCGCACACCAAGTTACTCGTAAACCGAGGTTCCACTATATATGGATGTGTGCTGTCTGAGAAACTATCAGACCAATGAAGTTCAACAGCGCCATCCAGATGACCGTTTTTTCACCAGGACAAAGTGTCTCTGGAAAAAAAATTGCAGAATGCACTATTCTCTTTTAAGTATCAGAGGAGAATCGCCTATACAAGTGTAAGGGTGCACCAAAAAAATCATTGAATCCAATATGTATCAAGTGTAGCATACGATTAAGGGATCTGTATTTGATCATGTACATTTTAAAATGTTGAGATAGATGTATAAAAAAACAAATACCACATGGCTGTCACTTGGACGTAAAATGAACACAGTTATGCCACACAAATGACAATACAGATGAAAATTCTCTGAGTTTTCTGGAATGAAATTTGGGTGATTTTTCATATGATCATCTATCCCAGGCATTGGGCTTCAGGGCTGTAGCAAAGAGTGGGTGCAGTAGGCAGCAGACTATGTTAAAATAAATGTATGCTGTGTCTGAACTGCTGTCAATGTTGTAGATACCAGGGTAAGATGAGCACTTGCCTTTTGATGCATTAGTGACACACTTGCCAAGGTGGTTTAGTTGACAACCCAGCTTTGCATTGTGACTAAAGATGAGCGGACCCGTGGAAGTTAGATTTGGCGGGTTCAGTCAGACTTTAGATAAAGTTCGTTTTTTGACCCGGACTTGATGTCAACTCCAATGGAAGTTACTATTTCGGCAGATTAGGTCTCCGCCCACATGTGACTCACCCCAGGGCTATGGGGTACTCTGCCCCAAGCGGTGTATTACTGGGATGTGTCACTGGGTGGCTGTTGCCTGGTTCGGTGACCCTAGTGGTTGCTTGAAAGGGGTTATGTACAGAGGAATATTTAATAAAGTTTTTATCGTGACGCCACTTGCGGGTTGCGGCTAGGTAGATGTAGCTCCGCTGCACAGTCTCTCGCCGCTGGGGCTGATGTTAATGGCAGCGTGAATGTTGGGCCCTCCGCAAGTACGGCCGAGGCCCCAGGGAGTAGGTGATGGAGTTAGTGGGTCATAGGCGCCGGAGCGCGGGACGGCGTCGCCGGTAAATAATGAGGATGAGGCAAGAGCTCCGGTTCAGGTCTTTTACTCACTGGTTAGGCAATTACCCGAGAGTGGCCTGGTTCACTGCTGATAAGTCTCTGGTTATACAGTGCAAGATCCAGGTGGTTACCGGTGTCACTGTAAATGTCCTGATTGTGCTCGCTATCCAGCGATCAGCAGAAGGAACCTGTGCTGAGCTCCTGCTCCCAAGCCCCAGGCTCCGCAACAGAAAGATAAGATGTCTGAAGTCCCACCAGCACTGGTGCGCTCCTGCACCCAGTCTGGTCTCAAGGGACTTCCCTCCAGCAAACTTCTCTATGTGTCATGGCTACCTCCTCTTATACCCCATGTGGCACCCACCCCTTTTTGGTTGTCCTGATGACCGGGAAGTCCCATACTACTGGATGGCTAACTCTCCCTGTCCACCCCAGTCCACTCCCCCCTGCGGGGAAGGCACCTAACTGCATGTGTAATGTGTCTGGTGTGAGCACCGGTAAACCACCCGGCACTACCCCGGATAGATACTGTTCCTCAACTCGGCTGCAGTACCCTGTAGCGACCAGAGCCTCAGGGGCACTACACATGCAGCCAGCCATAAACAGAACACTTTTGTGGGAGAGTGGGTGAACTTTTCCATTTTTTTTGGGCGCACACTACAACAGATCACGATGTTGTTACCCCCAGTCCGAGCCATTCAAACATTGCAAGAGGCTCACTCTGGGCGGAGCATTGAGTGTACCAGAGCACAACACTGCTTGTGTGAGTGGTTTGCATACGTAAAGCACCCAAACATCGAACTCTGTATTTTGTTGTTTTTTTTTGTAGAGTCTGTGTCTGTTTCAGGTTCATTAATCTCTAGTTGTGAGCGTGTGTATTTTGTATTTAATAATAAGATCGATAAGGAATAGAAAAGTACCATAAATTAGTCCAAAAATTGTGCAACGCTGACAATACACAAGATGATTGTCAGCTTTCCCTGTCTGCACCATAAACATCTTTGTTTGTTCAAGAATTCATATTTATTTTATAAGGGGATTGGGCAATAGGCTTCTGCTAGAAACCTGTCAGCTGATAATACTCCATAGGAACTATGGCTTAGGCATTATAAAAATACAACATGATAGATACGTCTTTCCAACAGCTAGCTAAAACACATTAAACAATTCCATTAACATTACAGTACCTGGACAAGGGTTTTTTTTTTTTTTGCTAAGAACTAGTGATGGGCAGACCTAGACTGTAAAAGTCCAGATCCACGTGGTTTCAAACGTACCCAAGTGCTGGACCCGGACCCAGAATTTTCAGGGAAGTTCGGCTAATAATCCGGATCCAACAACTTGGAAAGAAAAAAAAAAAAAAAAATTAAGGAAAAATAAAGAAAGTAAGAATGAAGCAAGCGCTGCTCACTTACCGAAGCCCTGGTGTGGCTGTAACTGCTTCCATGACGCTCATTCACTTCCGGGGCCGCTCATTACCTTCATTGCATATGCACTGCTTTCCCCACCTACCGGTGTCTGTGATTGATTGCAGTCCAGGAAGCAGTTACAACTGCGCAGGAGCCCGCTTGCTCCTATCCCCCTATCCCTTCTACCACCATTTTTAAGAGCCGGATTCTTGATCCAGAGACTTATATGGGGACCAGCGACCGGCCAGATATCCGTGATCAATTCCAGTTAGGTCTGCTGATCCAGGTTATCGGCAAGTCCACCCATCACTACTAAGGACTCAAGGTATTATAATACAGATATATGTTGAAACCATTTCTTTGGGTGCTATTAGCATTTGCACTACCTCTCCAAGTCTTTTTTTTTTTTTTTTTTTTTAAATCATTTTGTGTATGTTTGTGTTTGTACAAATGCACTATATAAACTGTATGACAAAAACTATTGGTAATTTACAACCAGGATTGGAGATCATTCCATTACAAGCTATTGAACCCTTTAAATGTCATAACCACTTGTAAATACAGCATTTAAATGATCACTGTCATTTCAATAAATTTGGCATAAATCAATAGTACAGGCGAATACAAGAAATGTTGTAATATTTTATTAGCGAATTAAGATTCTTCCTTCATTTATGAGACCGTTTTTCCCCTACGCCCTGAAGTCATTATGCACTTCGTAAAAAAAAAGAAGCTGAAATAAGTCTATCACGATGGAGTACCAGCACAGTAAGATGTCAGGTTGCACCTCCTAGTATATTTTATGAAGAGAGAAAGGGTTAAAAAGTCAAATATTTTAGTCACCCTTGCCCTTCACTATAGCTCTCTCTAGCTCCTGTCTTTTCTCTCTTCCTTCAGCACTGCCTAGGCTTCATGCAATGTCAAGATGTGTGTTGCTTCACCAACTAACAACAATTTTTCTGGATTTGAAGTAATCGAATCACAAAAATTCTGGTGAATGCAATTTTTTTTAAATAGTAGTATTGAATTTTGATAAACTTTGAAACAATTTGTTCATCCCTCTCTCAAGCGGTTTACATGACAGTAGACTTTACTAGTGACTAAGGTGCCTAAGGGTTTAAACAGCTAAGATTAGAAGCAAAGTTCATGGTCATCAACCTCACCTACTCTCGTTCCCACAATGCCCAATAGTTGGGACATCATAGCTGTAAGCAGGAGGGATAAACTGTCAGCGGGCCAGGCAGTGATGGAAGGGGAGCAGAGTCTGTGAGATTTTTTTTCTTTGATTGGGTGCAGTGGAGATCTCAAATGCTGATGTAACATCACCACTACAACTAGAACACACAGGCCATAAAGGTGGTGCAGAGCTGGAGTGGGGAAAGATGAGTATCATCTGATGGATGTGGTCTTACATGCCTTTTACAAGCGTTTGGTGTCCATTTTGCTGAAAGTTGAGCACCCTTTTAATACTATGTCCAACAGATGGATTGTTGACACTATTCATTGTTGACCACTCCCATTGCTTGCCGAAGCAGCAAGTTTAAGTGTTCCGTGCACAAATTCTACTATGGCGACCAATGTGATCTCAGCAGTAGAGATGGGCAAAACCACACACGATTGGGGGCTCCATCAGGACTTAAAAATAAATAAAAATAACTAAAATCCGGGAATCCATCAACTGTGGATACCCCCGCTGAGACCTAAGGTGAACTCAATGCACTTAATCCAGGATTACTGGAATCCATGGGCATTCCGGTAATCCGGCACAGAGTTAAGTTATGCCAGATTACCTGATTATTGACTTCAATGGTGTCAAATAATCAGGTAATCTGGCACCATTCAAGTCAATAATTTTGTAATCAAAGACCAATTAACTTCATGCCAGATTTGAGCTCATCCGAGGACACAGCTGGGTCACTGTGGGAATAGCCAGCTGTGACCTCAGGTGAACTCACTGACATCACGGCTCTCACAGCTGCGGCTCCATCAGTGTCCAGGACACTGCAGTGTTCAATCGTGTTTTTTAATGTGACCATGCACTGCGGACTCAGGATGTATTAAAGCCAGGATCGTCGTGGGATGTCTTGGTGTGGATTACATCGGACCTGCAGCAGTGTTTTGGGGCTTAAATTGGCAAAAGAGGGTGCTTTTTTTTTAAATAAAAGGATTTTTTCTGTTTATTTCTTTTTACTTAAACAATTAGTAATGGGACAAATTGACAAATCACAGCTGTCATTAACCCCTTATATTTTCCCGATTGCCACCATTGCAGGGCAACTGAGATGAGCCGGGTAAATCGCCAGGATTACCGCATCTAATAGAAGCGCCAATTGTGGGGCAGCTGTGGGCTACTAGTTTTAGACTGAGGAGGGCCCAATAACCACTGGCCTCCTCATCCGGAGAATATTAGCCCCAGCAGTCTGCTTTATCTTGGCTGAGTATCAAAATGGAGGGAAAATCGCATGCCATTTGAAAATAAAAAAAGACTAGTGAAATAATTAATGAAAGCCACATGCAAACCCTTCTTCTATTGATACACAGTCAAGATTGCAAGCTGCAGCCTCCAGCTGTTTTATTTTTCTTAGGTATCAAAATATGGAGTCCTTACATTATTTTTTCCAATTATTTATTTTTACACTCCACTTCGGGGATCCGGACAACTAATGTGAGGAAAACCATTCGCAGACGCCGGCATGCCGGTAGTCTGACTGCAAACAATCACAGACGCAGTCACAGAGGATGGGGAAGGAAGCAGTGAATATTCATGAGATTTAATGAGCGGACCTGGAAACAGTATGACAGTTATAATACAGTTAAAATGACAGTTAAAATGGATTTGCCTGAGAATTCAGTATTCAGAGTTCGTGCACGGACAATAGGTGGCCGGTATGGACCCTGAACGTTACAGTTTAGTTTTGTACATCACTACTCAGCAGTCAAAGCCCGAAGACTTGTAGTACCTGAAATACTCCTTTAAGTTACATTGATAAGTATCCCAATGCAGAAATTATATATAATATGAAAAATTGTGGAATATTACCCATTCCTTTGGTCCTAATTTAATTTCTTTGCTGACTCTGGTAAACCTGATTGAAGGATGAGTAAAGTAGCACATATTATAAAAATAAACTCGGCTGTGGAAATCCATCCTGTTAAGCTTCATTGTGAGGCCGGTAGCTGTTGATAAAAGCAGAGCCTTGTGAAATGTAATTATCTGCAGGAAAAGCCAGTTCACACCAGAGCATAATTAGACTCTCCCCCACTTGTCAATGTGGCAGACTAAATCAGATCAAATATTGCCCTGATCTTATCTGTTCTCAAGACTGCATTACCTGAATCTTATTGCAAACTATTATTAGAACAATTAATAACAGAAATCTCATCCTGTCTTTTCCAGTAATGGTTCTCTCTAATTTCCATTACATACGCAACCCTCGAGCTCTGGAACAGCTATGACATTAGTAGGGGATAATTTTGTCTCCTGTACCTTCCCAGTGATGGACAGAATCTTCTACTGGTCGGCAGAAAAATATAAATGTTTTTTCACAAAAACAAAAATTAACTAGATTTAAATACAAGTAAAATATATATCTTTGTACCGTGTTAGCCAGTAGAGATAAAAAAAATTGTTTAAAAGAACTGAGAGTCCTCAGTGGTTGATACCTTTTAATGGCTAACTGAAAAGATGGTAATAATTGCAAGCTTTCGAGATTTAGATTTAAATATAATTTTCATGTTGAATTTGATCATGCTTTCAATCAAAGCATGATTTTTTTTTTAGTGATACGCATTTCAAGTTTTATGGAAATATTAAACAATACTTATATAGTCATCATTATATGAATTTCATGTTTATATTTATGGGACTATTTTGCTTCAGTGTTGTCTCTCTTCATGGTCCAGCAATAGTAACCCAGCATACGTGGGCTCAAATTGCTGTGGTACCACCGTTCCATTGTAGATATCTGCTGATGAAAACGCTCCCCATGCTGGTTACTGACAGCACCAAGATTTTCTGGAAGTAGTCCAGGTCGGAGTCCAAGAAATTAAGTTTGTTGCTGTTAAGGTGAACTCTTAACCTGAGATCACTAGTTGCCTACTGCCCGGCCGAATTGGTATATACCAAGTGCATGCATAAAAGAATTTACACCAGACACAGTCGGATATGAAGTCTCTTGGTCACAGTAGAAAATGGCACCAAACAGACAGAGAAGAGCATGCGTCCTCTTGATATAGGCTAGGGGCGTACACAAGTTCAGATATGCCCATTTAGTGGGACAGTCCATGAGCTAGCCAATGGGGAGATCCGTGTTGCTGTTGATGGGTGCGTCTGACTTCAGTGGATGAAACCATGATGATGGGAGGGACGTCATCTGGTGCATCCATGCTGATGGTTTGGTCTGTCTTCCCTTATATGGTGGTCTTCTTTCATCTGGACATTCCTTGCATTCCAAGCAAGGTGTGGATAACAGGAAATGGCGGCCATCTTTATATCTGTGTCATGTGTATAATCTGAACCCTGAATTATGTAAGGCAAAATCAACATATTTCCCACAATCCCTCGTCAAGAGGTTAATTAAATATTTCATTTTATGGCTCTCCTCAACAGTTGCATCCCACAGCTTGGTATGATTTCACAAGATCACTCACTATATCACCATAGTTTTCTGCTTTATAATTTGAGTAAAAAAGAGGGATATTTCGGAAGGACAGAAAGTCTGCTTTTTTTTGCAATAGATTTAATAATCACGAACTTTAGGAATTTAAGTTTTAAATGTATAAATGCAGCAGAATTTTTATCAATTGCTTTTATGCATGGTTTCATCAATCCTAGTTGAATATGCAGTGGAGGTAAATATACTTTTTCAGAATTCACTAAAGATGCAATTGACACTTTTTTCTTTAACCAGGAACAAGTGTTTCATATTCAGGCCATTATTTTCTAATGTAGAGATTTCTTATCCCTGGTATCCCATTCACAAAAGAAACTGCAGAATTTAGTGTACCAAAGTTTCAATCCAAGCAAGAAAGCAATCACCTTCAAATTTCCACAGATATTCCAGATATTTTTCAGACTGGATGTTTTCCAAATACATGTAAAAAAACAAACTGTATGATGGAAAAAATTTGAACATATTTGAATTCAAGAGGTGTGTTCTCGTAAAAAGAAAAAAAAAAAAAAAAAAAAAAAAAAGGAAGATTTTTTTGTACTCCCCATAAAATAATTTTCTCTGAGCCTTCATTGGGGGACACAGGACCATGGTATATGCTGCTCATGCCAGGAGGGTGACACTAGGCAAACTAAGAAAAAAAGTTAGCTCCTCCTCCACAGTACACACTCTCTGACTGACCAGGAAGTAAGCCAGTTTAGTGTAAAGGTAGTAGGAGAAGCTGTAGCTCTAGATTATTATGCCACGCAAGAGAAAAAGAATCTAATCCAAAACAGGGCAGGTGCTGTGTCCACCAATGAAGGCTCACAGAAAAAGATTTTATGGTGAGTACACAAAAATCTTCCTTTCTCTCGCCTTATTGGGGGACAAAGGACCATGAGACGTCACAAAGCACTCCCTGGGTAGGAAGAAAACCCATTAACAACTGGTAAGGTCAGACAAACTGACTGACCATAACTATAAGGTAGTAACTGAAAAGCGGGGTCCCTTCTGAGTCAGAGGTGCCTGGAAAACCTGTCTCCCTAGAGCAGCATCTGCAGAAGCTTGCGTATGTATTCTGTAAAACCTGGTGAACATGTGGACGCTGGATCAGGTAGTGGCTTTGCAAAGTTGAGCCGCCAAAGTTTGATGGCAAACAGCCCAAGAAGATTCCACCATTGGGTGGCATGAGACTTCACCTCTCCCGGGAAGTTGACGCCTTTAACCCTGTACACCTCTCGGATAACTGATCTAATCCAACGAGCAATCGTGGACTTTTGAGGCTGAAGCTCCCTTCTTGTGCCCTTCTGGAAGTACAAGTAGTGCATCTGACTTTTGGAACGGCGCAGTTCGAGAGAAATAGATCCTCAGAACCCTGACAAGATCTAGATTATGTAGGGACGTCACAAATTAATGAACCGGAGCGGGACAGAATGAGGCCAGGACGATCTCCTCATTTAGATGAAAGGGAGAAACTATCTTTGGGAGGAATGACGGTGAGGGCCGAAAAAACAAACAACCTTGTCCTGGTGAAAAACCAGGTAGAGAACCCGGCAGGAGAGAGCCGCCAATTCCAAAACTCGCCTCGCCAACGTGATAGCCTCTAAAAAAGCGACTTTGCAGGAAAGTAGAAGCAAGACCTCTCGCACTGGTTCAAAAGGCGCTTGTAGAAGGACTCCTAAAACCAGATTAAGCTCCCCTGGATCTAGGGCTGACGATAGGGGGGAACCAAATGGGTAACCCCCTGAAGAAAGGTACGAATCTGAGCTAGAGCCGCTACTGGACATAACCGAAAAAACTGAAAAACTGTCCCTTGAGGGTACTAAAGGCTAGGCCAGAATCCAGTCCTACCTGAAAAAAGGTCAGGATGTTGGATAAGGAAAAGGTAAGCGGCGACTTTCCATGTTGTTCGCACCAGGGAGAAACGATCTCTAGGTTCTATGATAAATGCAAAGCGAGGAGAGCTTTCTAGCATTCATCATAGAGGAAATGACCTGGGGAGGGAGACCGGTCCTGGCTAGAATCCAGGATTCAACAGCCACGCCATCAAACGTAGCCGAGCGGAGTCCTGGTGACAAATCGGACGCTGTGACAGAAGATCTGGGGGCGGTCGGGAAGCCGCCCGGGAGTGTCAACTAGTAGCTGGACAAGATCCAAATACCAGGCCCTCCTGGGACAATCTGGAGCTACTAGTATCACCAAGATTTCCTCCGCCTTGACCTTCTTGATCACCCTTGTGATGAGGGGAATCAGAGGAAATATGTAACGGAGCCGAAACTGGAACCACGGCAGGACCAGGGCGTCGAAGCCTATTGCCTGAGGGTCGTGGGAGCGAGATATGAAGGTGTGAACCTTGGCATTTTGATGAAATGCCATGAGATCCACGTCCGGGAGACCCCAACTGTGGCAGATCTGCTGGAATATGTTGTCGTGGAGGGACCACTATCCCGCTGCCAGACGTTGTCGGCTTAGGAAGTCCATGGCCTAGTTTTCTACCCCTGGGATGTGTTCCACGGAGATGGCAGAGGCGTGTTTCTCTGCCCAATATAGAGTCTTGGAGACTTCCTCCATCGCTGCTAAGCTGCAAGTCCCTCCTTAATGATCTATGTATGCCATCGCAGTGGCCTTGTTGGATTGAATTTGAACCGGAAGACCCGAAAGAAGTGGAAGGACCTCTTGCAGAGCGAGAAATATGGCCCTTAGGTCCAGAATGTTGATCGGGAGGGAGCTTTCCGGGAGAGACCAGTGACCCTGAACCGTGTGATGATGGAAGGCTGGCGTTTGTTGTGACTACGTGCCAGTGAATCGGGAAAAAGGATCTCCCTTGGGAGAGCAAGGAGTGATGGGTCCACCAGAAGAGGGGGTGAATCACCTTCTGGAAAGAAAAACTGGACGATCGAGGGACGCCAGGTTCTTGTCCCATGCTGACGGAGAGCCAGCTGAAGAGGACGAAGATGAAATTGAGCGAACGGGACGGCTTCCATTGCCACCACCATCTTGCCTAAAATTCTCATCCTGAACCGCAGAGAAAGGTGATGCCTGCACGGGAGAACGTTAATACCCTGTGTCAGGGAGGTCCGTTTCTCTGCTGGTAGAAACACTGGGGCTCGAGATGTGTCTAGGACCATGTCCAAAAAAGACAAGACGTTGAGATGGAAATAGAAATGGTTTTTGGCAGTAGACGAGCCATCAGAGAGAGTGTCCAAGCGGATTTGCACACTCTGAGTAGGCATAAAATAACTGTCCCTTTATGAGGAACTCATCCAGGTACGGGATGACTACAATACCTCAGGGACGAAGCATGGTCATGACGGCCACCATGACCTTGGTAAAGACTCGAGGTGCCAAAGCTAGGCTAAGGCGAGAGCCGTAAATTGTTAGTGCTTTTACCCAATTGCGAACTGAAGGAATCTCTGGTGAGCCTTGCAGATTGGAATGTGCAAGTAGGTGTCATGTATATTGATGGAGACCAGGAATTCTCCCGGTTCCATGGACACCACCACGGATCTTAGAGATTCCATGTGAAAGGGGCGAGTCCGCACTACTCTGTTTAGCCACTTGAGGTCTAAAATAGGACGGGTTGAGCCGTCCTTTTTGGGAACCACAAGATTTGTGTAAAAACCTTTGTAACGTCGTTCGTGGAAACTTGTACGATGACATCTCTATCTCGAAGCAATGCGATAGCCTGAGACAAGGCACGATTTTGGGCCGCAGATTAATGCATGATTGCAGGAAACGTCTCATAGGAACAAAGGCGAATTTGATTTTGTAACTGGTGGATACCAGTTCTCCCACCCAGGTGTCGTCTATGTAGGAAAGCCAGACATCCTGGAAGAGGTGTAATCGGCCTCCTACGGTGTTTGGCGGAGGCCTGGTGTTATGCTAAGGAATGGGGAGAACGAGACCCACCAGACCGAGGCTGCTTAGGCTGGGAGCGCCAGACCGTATTTGATTTAGAGGGTCCAGGCTTTTGCTCCCTGCACTGGGAGGGTTGCTCAGACTGCGCAGGTGGCTGAAAGGTAAATCTCTTGCAAGGTGCGTGCTTGGGGCGCTGTTGTGGTAGAGGGGTGCTCTTACCCCCAGTTGCATCCGCAATGATTTTGTCAAGAGTTTTGCCGAAAGGCGAAACCCTTGAAAGGGAAACTCCATTAAGGATCTCTTAGAAGCACCGTCGGCACTTCAGGCTTTAAGCCAGGAAATCCGACGGATTATTATTTATTATTATAGCACCATTTATTCCATGACGCTTTACAAGTGAAAGAGGGTATACGTACAACAATCATTAACAGTACAAAAAAGACTGGTATAGGAGGAGAGAGGACCCTGTCCGCGAGGGCTCACAGTCTACAGGGAATGGGTGTTGGTACAATAGGTGAGGACAGAGCTGGTTGCGCAGTGGTGTACTGGACTGAGGGCTATTGTAGGTTGTAGGCTTGCTGGAAGAGGTGGGTCTTGAGGTTCCTCTAGAAGCTTTCCGTGGTAGGGGAGAGTCTGATATGCTGAGGTAGAGCGTTCCAGAGTATGGGGGAGGCACGGGAGAAATCTTGTACGCGATTGTGGGAAGAGGAGATAAGAGAGGAGTAGAGGAGATCTTGTGAGGATCTGAGGTTGCGTGCAGGTAGGTACCGGGAGACTAGGTCACAGATGTAAGGAGGCGACAGTTTGTGGATGGCTTTGTATGTCATGGTCAATGTTTTGAACTGGAGTCATTGGGCGATGGGAAGCCAGTGAAGGGATTGGCAGAGTGGCGAGGCAGGGGAAGAGCAGGGGGGAGAGGTTGATTAAGCGGGCCACAGAATTTATGATAGATTGGAGGGGTGCAAGAGTGTTGGAAGGGAGGCCAGAGAGCAGGAGGTTGCAATAGTCGAGGCGGGAGATGATGAGGGCATGCACGGATGTTTTTGCTGATTCTTGGTTAAGGAAAGCACGGATACGGGAGATATTTTTGAGTTGTAGTCTGCATGAGGTGAAGAGGGCTTGGATGTGTGGCTTGAAGGATAGAGCAAAGTCGAGGGTTACTCCAAGGCAACGAGCTTACCACCGAATTGCTGGCCGCCAGTGGCATAATTTGCCAAAACTAGCACGGCGTATATAAGGTATTTGGTAGCCATGGATATTTAGTCGGTCAGCTCAACTAAATTGGAAGGCAGACATTATGCGCGGAGACCCCTTTGTAAACTCTTACTCCAGACGGCAAGAGCCTTGTCAACCCACACTGCGGCAAATGAGGGGCAGAGGGAGGAACCCACCGCCTCAAAAATAGACCTAACCAGAGCTTCAATGGTGCTGTCAGTGGGTTCCTTGAGAGATGTACTGTGTGGAATGGAGAGTGCAGTGTGCTTGGCCAGTTGAGACAGAGGAAGTTCAACGGCAGGAGACTCAGCCCAAGCCTTCTCTATTTTCGGAGAGAACAAAGAGAAGGGCGAGACGTCGCTTGCCAACAAATCGTTTTTCATGGGTGAGCCCTTTGCTTGACCAGAATGGCAGTAAATTTGGGATTATTAGAAAAGTACCACAGGGCTCGCTTAGGTGTTTTGAAGGAAATAGTTTCTGAAGCAGCCGCAGGCACATCTTCTTCCACCGATAGAGTCTGGTGAACAGCCAACCAAGCTGTCAACCATCTCCCGGATATTGGACGCCTGCTCTGCGTCCAGTTCTACTTCGGAATCCGACTCTGGAGACATATCCTCGCAAGCCGACTCTAATGCAGAATCGGACTCAGAGTCATTATGGGATGTGGATGGGCTACATGCGTAGACCCGTTTAGCGGATATCTTCTGGATCCTAATAGGGACCCTATCCTGAGCCTGGGGAGCAGGCTCATTCTGGACTTCAAGGTAGCCTCGTCTTGGTTCCTCGAGGGAGGCTCATGGAAAGCCAATAGGTGCTGTAACACCGAACCAGAGACTGGGAGACTTTGGTTAGGTCAGCTACCTATTTGGAGAGGGAGGCAGCCCACTCGGTGGGGGGGCATGCGCATCCCTATCTGCAGCGGCGGGGGGGTCCTGGAATGCCATTGCATTTGGGACATCACAGTCCTGACACCGAGGGGGATAACAGGCCCTCTTACAGGACGTGCAAGCTGAGTAACTCACTGTATGGGGAGCCTGCTTTTGCGCTTTTGAATTAGGCATTCAAACCACAGTAGACACTGAAGACAGTGAAGCATGGTGGTGCAAGCATCACGATATGGGCATGTTTCTCTTACTATGGTGCCGGGCCTATTTATCACATAACTCGGATCATGGACCATTTTGCATATATCAAAGTACTTGAAAAGGTCATGTTCCCATATGCTGCAGAGTAAATGCCCTTGAAATGCGTGTTTCAACAACATAAAAACCCTAAACTCACCAGTAAACAAGTAAAATCTTGGTTCCAGTCCAACAAAATTGAGGTTATGGAGTGGCCAGCCCAATTCCCGGACCTTAATCCGATAGAACACTTGTGGGGTGACATTAAAAATGCAGTTTCTGAGGCAAAGCAAACAAATGCTAATAAATTGTGGGACAATCACAGCATTCTGGGCTGGAATACCAGTTGACAGGTGGCAAAAGGTGGGTGACTCTATAGAACATACTGTAGATGTGAAGCAGTTATAAAAAAAACTGTATTTATACAACTAAATATTAGGGTAATGATTCACAGGAATGCTGAATCCCCCCAAAAAAGGACAGATTCTGAGTATGTAAAGACAAATGCAGACACTATTTTTTTGGAACAGCCCAATGTTCATTTTTTTTATATTTTCTGTAAAGTAGTTAAAAATTATATACAGTTCTCTGCATGTTTTGATTTAAAAAAAACAGTGTGCAACGTTCCCAATGTATGGAAATAAAAACTACTAGAAAGATTTTGGACTTAGAGTGTTCAGAAACACGAGTTATTACTTTGAACACAACTGTAAGAGGACCCCACTGCTGACACAGACATAAAAAGCTTGACTGCATATTGCCAAAAAGTATGTAAGGCAAAATCCTTCTGAAAAAGCGTCTTGTGGATAGAGGAGTCCAAGACTGATCTTTTTGGTAAAGCACCATCACTGTTTACCGAAAACAGAATGAGGCCTACAAAAGAAAATAACAGGACCTATAATCAAAAATGGTGGTTTAAAGAAGTTTGTTGCCCCTGGCACTGGTTGCCTTGACTGTGTGTTAGGCATCATGAAATCTGAAGATTACCAAAGGATTTTGGGTCTCAATGTAGTGCCCAGTGTCAGAAAGCTGGGTTTGCGTCCTAGGTCATGGGTCTTCCAGCAGGACAATGACCCTAAACATACTTGAAGAAGCCCCCAGAAATGGATGGAAACAATGCACTGGAGATTTCTCAAATCGCCAGAAAGAAATATGGATCTAAATCCCATTGAACACCTGTGGAGAGATCTTAAAATTGCTGTTGGAAGAAGGCGCTCTTCAAATATGAGAGACCTGGAGAAGTTTGCAAAAGAAGAGTGGCCCAAAATTCCAGTTGAGAGGTACAAGAAGCTTGTTGATTGTTATAGGAAGTGATTGAATGCAGTTATTTATTCCAATTAGCGTGCGACCAAATATTAAGTTGAGGGTACAGATAATTTTGTCCTGACCATTTTTGGAGTTTTATGTGAAATTATTTGAGACATCTTGGACACTTATCTGAATACTGTGTGACCACCACTAACTAAAGTGAAAATTCAGTATAAAAATTTTATCATAACTAAGCAACTATACTATGTGAAGAGCAGATCAGTGTATTTCATACCAGCCGTGACTAACCTGCAGCACTGTTCTCAGCAGCCTTTTCTCAGTAACTTCTTATGGTTCAATAATCGTGCTCTTTAAACATTTGCTTTAATTAAACAGTTTGTTCATTAGTTTGTTCGTATTACATTACAAATATTACATGAAATATAGACCGTACATAGTAGACTACCAATAAAGAATATTCTGAAACCTTTTAGGCAGTTTTATTTCTCTTTAAATTTAATGCATGCCTAATATTAACATTTGTCTAAGTCAATAGATGTAGACAAAGGAAAGATTTTTAGGGTATGTGCGCACGTTGCTTTTTACCTGCTTTTTACCTGCTTTTTTGCTGCTTTTTCTTCTGCGCTGTTTAATGCCAAAATGGATGTGTTCTTCTATTCAAGCAAAGTCTATGGGAATTTGGGTTTCTTGTTCACACTATGTTGTTCAAAATGCTGCCTTTTTGTGGCAGAACTTTGGTCAAAAACTCAGCTTTTCAAAGAAGCAACATGTCAATTGTTTTTGCCATTTGGGTTTTGCACTGCAAAGCTGAGTTTTTGACCAAAGTTCTGCCACAAAAAGGCAGCATTTTGAACAACATAGTGTGAACAAGAAACCCAAATTCCCATAGACTTTGCTTGAATAGAAGAACACATCCATTTTGGCATTAAACAGCGCAGAAGAAAAAGCAGCAAAAAAGCAGGTAAAAAGCAGGTAAAAAGCAACGTGCGCACATACCCTTACTCCAGCAAACAAGGAACCTCTAACATTTGAGCAGTCAGTAGTACATCTTTCTTAAAAGGGAACCTGTTATCAGTTTTTTCATGTCTGATCAAAGACTAGCACCTTTGCTGCATTCCATAATTGTGTATTATCCCCTAACTTTCACTGTGTAACCACCAAAACCCTTTTTCAATTCTCCCGCGCTCTATGTAAATCCGGACTATCTAGTCCGATGGGCGCCCTTGGTGCAGAGTTAATCCCATCTCTCAGCTGCTGATCGCCGTCCTCTTGTTTTGCTTAATGTGAATGATGCCTCCTATGTCATCCATACAGCTGGGTAAAATCTTGCGTCTGTGCAGAGACATCACCTGCTCGTGCATGGGCACTTTGCTGAGCCCTACTGCAGGCGGACCCGAAGACATACAGTGCCTTGCGAAAGTATTCGGCCCCCTTGAATTTTTCAACCTTTTCCCACATTTTAGGCTTCAAACATAAAGATAAAAATTTGAATGTTATGGTGAAGAATCAACAAGTGGGACACAATTGTGAAGTTGAACGAAATTTATTGCTTATTTTAAATTTTTTAAAAAAATAAATAACTGAAAATTGGGGCGTGCAATATTATTCAGCCCCTTTACTTTCAGCGCAGCAAACTCACTCCAGAAGTTCATTGATGGTCTCTGAATGATCCAATGTTGTCCTAATGACTGATGATGATAAATATAAGCCACCCGTGTGTAATCAAGTCTCCGTATAAATGCACCTGCTCTGTGATAGTCTCAGTGTTCTGTTTAAAGCACAGAGAGCATCATGAAGACCAAGGAACACAACGGGCAGGTCCGTGATACTGTTGTGGAGAAGTTTAAAGCCGGATTTGGTTACAAAAAGATTTCCAAACCTTTTAACATCTCAAAGAGCACTGTGCAAGCAATCATATTGAAATGGAAGGAATATCATACCACTGCAAATCCAAACATTGCTCATTTCATATCCCCAAAAATGTGTTTCCATTTGTACATTTTATAAAAGACAGTCAAGTGGAAGACGGGTATTTCTGGTGCAGCTTTTATTCCCTTGGAGTTTGTAATGCCGCATGCTATGAGAAGATGAGAGACAACATTTAGAATGGAGTGTGTGCATGTACAGTACTACAAAGTAAAACTGCTTAAACAAATGGAAGTAATAGTTTATTTTCATCAATTAAGTAAATGCAAAGTGAATACAGAAAAGAGAACTCTAAATCAATATTTCACGTCACCACTCAAAACAGCATCAAAAGCATCAGTTTTTCAAAGTACACTTGCACAGTTTTTAAAAGAACATGACAGGGAGGTTTTACAAAACTAACTAACCACAGGTCTTCTGTGGACGTAGGCTTGTACAAATCCTTCTGTATCTTGATGTAATCC
The DNA here is from genome assembly GCF_048569485.1 of Anomaloglossus baeobatrachus. Classification (NCBI taxonomy): domain Eukaryota; kingdom Metazoa; phylum Chordata; class Amphibia; order Anura; family Aromobatidae; genus Anomaloglossus; species Anomaloglossus baeobatrachus. Next base: position 719,288,815 of record NC_134354.1, read on the forward strand.
CATACAGTCTTATTGATATTGGGATCAAGGATCTGTGTGGGCCAAATCATCACTCCCAGGACTCATTTTTTAAGCTGAAGCTAGTGCTCAATGATGCTGGCTGTAAGTAAGATAGTTTTCTTGGTACAGAATCAATTTAAAAATATACACCTCCCTGATGGGGCTTCATGATTAATAACTATTTGCCGGTATTTCTCAGCATTGAGGACACCATTAATCCTAACCAAATCCCCAACTCTATCTGCTGAAATGCAGCCCCAAACTTGCAAGGAATCTCCACCATACTTCGCGGTTGTCTCTATTATTGCACTGCTCTCCAGGCCTTCTGCAAAGAAACTGCTTTCTATTTCATATCTTGATTCATCAGCCTGGAACTTGTTTTACTGAACCCCAGGGAATTTGTTTTCGTTCTTCGTTCAGTTGGTTGGTCATTTTTTCATGTTGAAGGTGTGGCTTTTTACCCACAACTCTTCCTGGAAAACCATTTTTAGCAAGCCTTTTATAAATCGTAAATGGGTGTACTTGGGTCCACTAGTTGTTGGCAAATATGAGTTGATGCTTTGGTGAAACATCTTCTGAGTTTGAAGGAAAGTAAGGCTGCTTTCACATATCCGGTTTTTGCAGTGCGGCACAATATGGCGCTTTGTAAAAAAAACGCAACCGTTTTTTTGCAGCCGGTTGCGTTTTTTCCGCATAGACTTGCATTAGCACCGTATTGTGCTGCATGGCCTTGTGTTGCGTTCGGTTTTTGCCGGATGCGGCATATTTAGCCCATGCAGCGGCCGGATGGAATGTTGCCTGGCACGTTTTTTTGTGTGGCGAAAAAAACGCATCGCGCCGCATCCGGCGCGATTTACAATGCAAGCCTAAGGACACCGATGCGGTTTTTTGCACTGCGCATGCTCAGTATCAAGCCGCATCCGGCAAAAAATGGACGGGCCGCATGGAAAAACGTATGCAACGGATCCGTTTTTTTCGCCGCATCCGTTGCATAGGTTTTTGAGCCGATTGAGCCGCACTGCAAAAACCGGATGTGTGAAAGCAGCCTAAGCATGATGTGTTCTTCATTTGCTGCACTGAATTTCCTTGGCCGACCACTAGATCTATAGTATGCAACATTGGCCATTTCCTGGTGTCCTCAATGCTGAGATATACAGACTGATACTAATCCATCATGTAACGCACAAAAAAAAAAAAAAAAAAGCGCCATCAGCTCACCAGTTCATCAACTGCTTGAATGAATAATACAGTCATGGGTGTGGTGTACGTATGTTCCTGAGCTGGTACACAGTAATAGTATAGAATAGCATTCCGGACTGGTTATGAGCAAGAGCAAATTGTTCGAAACACGTTGTCCAGCGATTGTTCTGTTTTTAAATCGAAATAAAAAGATGGTTTTTAATATAACGCTAGTTTTACACCTGCGTTCAGCGAATTCCGTCACTATGGAGAACTGCGCTATTCTCCATAGAGTTGTATGGACGACGCACTGTAACGTAAGTTTCTGCTTTGCATCCGCTGGACGACGCGTCGTCGTTTTGACGCTGCGTCGGGCGGATGGAACGCTGCATGTAGCGTTTTTCTGCGCTTGGCGGAGTGTCAAAAAAACGCAACCTGCAGGAATCAGTTTGGCGTCCGTTGTTTTTATAATGGACGCCTATGGTGGCGGATTCCGTTAGAATGCGTCATTTGACGGATTCCGTTAACGCATCCGTCTTTACACAACTGCGCATGCCCAGATGTGTAAAGTCAAGGAAAAAACCTATAACGGATTGCATTATTTTGTACGATCCGTAGCATTGCGTTGTGCCACTATATGCAACGCATCCGTTGCATGCGTCACACAACGCAATGCTACGGATCCCGTCCAACGCAAGTGTGAAACTAGCCTAACAAGTCTGGAATGCCATTCCATATTATTACTGTGGGAGCTGGATTTTTACTCTTCTTCTTGAATACTTATCCATCATGCAATATAATCAGGGAGGCATCGGATTTGCTCAATTTATTGTGCAGCAGGACAACGACCCTAAACATATAGCTTCATAGTGTTAAGGGGAACCTGTCACCGGATGTTTATAATACTTACCTAACGGTCGGTGCAGAGCAGACTGGTCGGATGGACATCTCAGTTCTCTGGGTCCCGCACCTCCTCTTTCGGTCATCTTCGTCCTCCTTCTGAAGCTAGTGTGGATGACACATTCTACGTCATCTACACTAGCCGACGGTGAGGTCCTGCGCAGGCGCACTTTTCCCGGTTGCTTGTGCACCTTTTTCTACCACACTTTTTACTTCCTTGTGCGCCGTGATGCGACGCGACACTCGCACAGTGACAATCAAAGGTCAATTACTGTCCAGGACCTTTGATGACGTCATAGTCATGTGACCAGTCTGTAGCCAATGAGGTAATACAACATTCACACGTGACTGGTCACATGGGTATGACATCACGGAAGGTCCTTTAGTCATTCTGGTTGCCGGGAGGGCACAGCGATGATCAACTCGGAAGCAGCGGCCGGGAGACAGAGTCTGCCGGACGCGTCGCGGGACCTGTAAGTATGATCATAATGGTTTTCAATAATGTGCTTGTTTTTTTTTACAGTCCCTGGACCCATCTGTAACACGAGATTCCCAGAAAAGTTGTGATCGGGCTCTAATACGCGATCACTATGTGATCGGTACGATCCCCAATCTTTACAGTTCGGGATCGCCCATCCCTAGTCAGCAGTCTTCCTCATGATTGTGTAGCCTACTGGACCAGACTAAGGGACCATTTGAAAAGCTTAGGAAGCATTTCCATGTGTTTTGTGGTAATTATTCTAATTTTCTGAGATAGATGTTTGGGTTTTCACTGGCTGCAAGCCATAATCATCAAGATTAACAGAAAAACACCTGAAATAGATCACGGTTTGTAATGACTATAATAAAAGCATTTCCTTTTTGTATTGAATTACTGAAATAACTTTTTGATGATATTCTAATTTATTGAGATGCACTTTTATATAGAAGTGCGCTATCTGCATCCTCAGGACTTTCCTACCTGCTTCACCTCAGTTTCTGTACCTGGACACTCAATTGTATAACAACAACAGAGCTCTTCCTGTGTCAAGTTCACAATATAACACCAGGGGTTCTTTGATAGGATTTCAACACAGACCTGATTCTCTTGGGAACATAAAATAGCACTTTTATGGCTACATACACCGGCAAACAAAAACAACACCAGTTGCAGACAGGTATGTGTTATCCAAGAAAGCCACCCGTTTACACCTTTGAACTAACTGGTTCAGGAAAGAGAAATCTCTCTCCTACCACGAGTCCTTGTTTGCGTCATGGTCCTGTAACCATTGCCCCCTGTATTTCAGCTAATTCCTGTATATCAACCCTAATTTGGAGATTTCACAAAAGTTCGTAAGTGGGAAAGTCTAACACTATGATGTGTTGAAACCCTAATTCTACTGGTGATGTGATTATTTTTTTTTTACAGCAGCCGCTGTGTATCCAAAGTGAATTTTCCCTCAAGATTCACTGAAGTTGCTGTGGTTAGGATAACCTGGAAAAGCCCATCAAAACTTGTCTCACGGTTCTTTGTGTGTCTTTTTAGGACCACCCAGTTTACCGGCTTGAGTTCAAGTGCGCTTGACACTGATGTAGGGTCTGGAATTGAAGAATACACCTGTTTATCACACTAATTTAGTCAATTACACATTTATATGAAGACCTGTTTTCTTCCTTCATCTGTTTTATAACGAAAAGAGCTAAAAGCAAACATTCAGTCCACGACTTGCCAGTCTCCACCTTTACCTTCTAGATTTTAAACTTTAATATTTCATTCAGCCTTTACACCTTCCCACTGCTCTGTGGATGGTAAGAAAGGTGGAAAGCCTGCTAGTTTCCAGATACAGTAAAATGTTTCTTATAACCTCTCCTATAAAAGGTGTACCTTTACCTCTTCAGGATACCCATTTCTACATACAATCCCCATCATGAGCTTATCAGCAGTTAGTTTTCTGCACCACATAGGTCTCAATCCAATCCTGAAAAGAAAATCAACAAGAACAAACTCATTTACACATACTCTAGGTAGCTGTATAAAATTGGCTCTCTAATCTCTAAAATGATAGAGCTGACAAAAGGTGGTTCTGCGGGGGTCTCTTCAGTTTTTCCTACGTTATGTTGGGCACACGTCATAAGACTGGGTGTACCTGACCACTGAATCCTGGCACTTCCCATGCCTTGTCCATCAAAGTACACATATATAGTGATATTTTAAAAATGTGTTAGCCCATGGGTAACCTGGGCCGTCATTCAGTAGAGAGCTCGTGGCAGGCAAAGCTTAACTCCTTTAATCCACAGGCCTTCCTTAGTCAGCTGGCTCTCTGCATTTTATACTCCTTTTCTTGTAGAACCGCTTGTTTCTGTAGGGATTTAAGAACATCAGGAGTGATAGATGCCACAGAGGTCTTGATCTGCATTGGTATTAGACGTTTGGCCTTTCTTTGCTACTTTGGCAGCTGCATCTGCACAAGCATTTCTTCTGGCTTCATCAATGTCAGCTCAGGTGTGAACTTTTTCTTGACCAAGCCAAGCTTAGTTGGCAACAGGAGAACATCCATAAGGGCCCTGATCCTCTCTGCAATTTTTATACGTTTCTCATGGAAATGTATGTAGACAGCAGATCTTTCCTAACACATTTGGCCATCTGACTCTTTGCCGCTCTATACACCTCAGTGAGTGCTTTCATCTCTGCTCCTGTCCAGATAAGTGAGGAGGGAATGGGTCGGCTTTTCTTACCTCATGTTGTGTAACCACAGCATATTAGGTGTAGAATTGACCAGTATTGTGGTATTTGAATCCATCTATAAAAAAAACTCATCTGAGACATTCACACCAAGCCATTTCTTGTTGCATCAAAGCAATGCAATCATGAGGTGTACATCTGCTGTGTCATCATCTGTAGATAATATAAAAATAGGTCACTTTCAACATCTTTCCCTACTTTTAGGATCCAATGACTAGAGTGTAGCTGAATTTAAAACTATTACTTGAGTGATACATTTGGGGCATGAGAAAGGTCCAATCTAGACACAATGTGCCTAACTGATCACTATAAATATTGTGCAAATTATAACTTTGTAATGAGAACGATTTCTGTGGCATGGCAACCATGGCTTGAACCACAGAAATGGCTCCAATACAAGAGATGCACCCGTAGAGAAGGGTCCAATCTGGCTGAATAATTAGCCACTGGTCTCTGAAGTAGTCAACATTTTGGGGGGAACTTAAGCTGCAATATTGAAATCTCTCTTTTTTCTGAGTGATGTTTGGTGTCTTGTGGCCGCAGTTTCCTAAGAAGATTAGCCTCTGTTGACAGAACTGTAATTTGTTCTTAAGTTTTACATCCATGTTCTGCTAGGAAACACAAAAGGAAGAGAATAGACTCCTGACATGAGATGTGATCACAACAGCAAGCAGTAAATCATCCACACACTAAAACAACAAAACCTCTGGATATGGAGAAGTCCATTTTTACTAAATTGGGGTAATTGCACCAGTATACATTGGTGAATTTTGGGCACCTTGCGATAACACTGTCTATGTATACTATTTATGTCTGGGAAGGGGGGGGGGGGAACAAAAAACAAATGCTGGGAGTCTAATGCAGAGGTATGGAATAAAAATGTTTTTTTTCCCCAAGTAAATCATCATAAAATGCTTTCCCAAAGTAAAACATTATTGGCATACACAACAGACTTACATGCTTCAATATCTTAAGAAATCTAAAATTTTGTCGAGTTACTTTAATCATTGGAGGAGGTCCAGTAAAGTAAAAAAAAAAATAAAAACAATTGTTAACTATTTTTGTCAATATTCTAAGGTGAGGAAAAATAATTTATAATGAACTGCTGAATGAAGGGAAACTACTGCTTATGAGGTGCTTTACAGTCCTCAGGGTTGTAAGGCAATAAGACCATGTGAATGAGTGGGGGTTGCTGCTTCCGCTGTTGTCCCCCCGTGTCTAGTAAGGCACACCTTAGTTCCCATGTTCTTCAAGTTTAAAACAAGTCCTACTCCTCTCCCCTTGGCCAATTACAAAAGGTCTTTTAAATCTTCCTGCTTGAAGACAAATTGACAAGTCCCTCCCTATTGGCTTTTTTTTTTTTAAATTTACAAAGGGCTTTCACAACATGCGTCTTTCAGAGCCATTTGCTTCTGTACCTATTTACTATGAAAAGCTCCAAACTTGCCCCCAAACTCCCTCATCCTTACAGCTTGTATCAGTTATAGCACATTTTCCTAATGTAGGTTGTTACAGAGACTTTAAAATCCTACAATGTACTGTAGCCAGTCAAAAAGACAAAATCCTACAATACAATCAGTAAACAGACTACAAGATATTGATCCTTTTGAACTGACACAGCAACACTATCAATCCTCCAAGTAGGAGTACCACTAAATTCCACACTCATACAGTAATCTCATCACATGCACACAGTTCACAAAGGCATAGGTAACTTTCCGAGGTCTTGGACCAGATTATTTAATGTAAAATAACTCACCCAGAATGGAGGTAGGCCAAGCTCACAGAAAAAGAAAAAAGTTAAGACTGTAAAAAATAAGCTTCTTACTTTAAGTTGCAGTTTTTCAGTATTACATTTTCTGGCGATTCCATTCTCACTCGAGATCCGAATGGTATAATGCGGATCTGGTCCGGGACTTTTTTTGAACCCCAAATGAATAAGATTTGTTTTACGAGAGCGCGGGAAATCATACAGCACAGCCTTGTATGGTGTACTCAGGACTACTACTCTATTAATGACATACAGGCCCTTAAATAGAGTCACAGACAAATCTAACGTTCCCTGCAAAAGGAACTTTAGAAATGTGAAACTTCCCTGTCAGTCGGCGTTACTTGATCACCATGACATCAGAAGATATAGGACAATATGGAATCCACAGACACAAAAAGGAATCTGTTCTCTCACATAGCCTTTTGTGAATGCCTCTAGGTTAAAAGGGTTTTCATCCTCTTCCTAAATGGGTAAAAATGTGTAATTGTACATGTAAGTGACCTGAAGAACACGGCGGCGAAACGCACGTCAGGGTGGACGTCACAGTGACAGACCTGTTGCTGCTGAGTGTAGAGGTAAAGACTTCTTTTAGTTAGCCATTGTGTGGTTTCTATACATATCTGTAATTGGTATATGTGCTTGTTGCTGCGCTATTAATTATGCACTCTCAACCTGTTAGTGGTTACTCATTTCCTTACCTTTTTTTTTGTTTTTTTACCTGGCTGCAATTGATGTGTATTGGGGGAATTTTTTGTCCTCGCCCCCCAACTACCTCATATTTACACTCTTGCGCATATCATAACCTATTTTTCTAAACTACCTCATTGCACTTGACACTTTATATTTATTACCATTAACTTATATTCCTTCTATTTGATATTGTCAGGCGTTTATTATAGCACTATTGCTTTTACCCTATAAAACTATCACCTGACAATCCATCATATAAAGTGGTCAATTCAGGCTGTATACAATTTCTGTGGCACTCTATTTTTCCAGACAACTTTTATGTCCTGTATGTACCTAATAAAAATATAATTTGTTTAGACCTTTGTGTTTGTCTCTTTCAGGCTTAAAGCGACCTTGTAATTGAACTCTTATTAAAAAGTCTTCTTTTTTATAATAAAAATGTAAGAATTGTAATTCTACAGTTTACTGCTCATTACCTAGATTACCGGCCACTGCTCCAAAGTTTCAGTGGCGTCCAGTACCTCAGGTAAGGAGTGCAGCATTGCAAAGCACTGCTCTGAAACTGCCTGAATCATTGGGTCCTGAAAGCATCAGTGCAGATGCACTAATGTGATGCTGCAGACGTAAAACTGCCTTTTCTTGCAGCATGGAGGAGCGCACAAGTCAGGCTAGAAGTGCGGCTATTAGGCCCCCTTCACACTGCATTCTGATCTCTGTTTAGTGATCCTGTTGGGACTTCCGACTTCACCATTATAGTCAATGGCCCCGTTGGCGCACGCGTCCGAAACCAGTTTTGTGGAGTGGTTTGGACGAAAGGCTTAACAGGACCAGTAAAGTACGGAGATCAGAACGCAATGTGAAAGGTGCCTAAAGGCCCCGTTACACGCAACGACGTATCTAACGATATAATGCCAGGGTGACGGATTCAGTGACGCACATCCGGCATCGTTAGCGTTGTCGTTGCATGTGACACCAACGAGCATCCGTTAACGATGGAAAATACTCACCAAATCATCCATTGTTGACACGTCGTTCATTTTCAAAAAATCGTTGATTGTTGAGGACGCAGGTTGTTAATCGTTCCTGCGGCAGCACACATCGCTACGTGTAATACCGCGGGAACAACGAACTACAGCTTACCTGCGGCCGCCGGCAATGAGGAAGTAAGGAGGTGGGCGGGATGTTACGGCTGCTCATCTCTGCCCCTCCGCTTCTATTGGGCGGCCGCTTAGTGATACCCCTGTGACGCCGCAAGAACCGCGCCCTTGGAAAGGAGGCAGTTCGCCGGCCACAGCGACGTCGCTAAGCAGGTAAGTCCGTGTGATGGCTCCTAACGATATTGTGCGTCACGGGCAGCAATTTGCCCGTGACACACAAACGACGGGGGCGGGTACGCTCACTAGAGATATCGCTGCGTGTAAAGCCCCCTTTACTCTGGTCCAAATTGTCAATCATAAAGAGTAAATTGTCCCCCGGCAAGCAGGAAGCAAAAGTTGGCTGGGCCACTGAGGACAGAATGTGGGACGAATAATTTAATTATTGGTGTCACTTACTTTCCACATCTAACAGGTCTGAGCAGTTTTACAACGATGAAGAAAGTTTACTTACCTAAACAAAAGGAGTCCAATAATGCATGAAATGAAAATACAAATTAAATCAAACTAAAGAGACGAAATAAAATAGGTAGCGTCTTTAATACATTATTTTCATAGCACAAACACTTTAAAAATTATAATAGTTTAAAATTGTTTTTTTTTCATACAATGTTGCAATGCCACAATACAGCCAGCCAGGTCTGGCAACAATACTGAGGTGAAAAATGACAGCAATCTAACAAGGTCAGGTTGTGTCACCCTATCAAACATCAGGTTTCTGAATAAAAAAAATAAAAATAAAAATAAAAAAGAAAAGAATGAAAATATCGAGGGGAGCACCATGAAAGACCAAAAATGTGGCCAAAAGTTCACAGAGCATTAAATAATTGAAAGTTGAAAGACCCTTTGACTTACAACAAAACCATGTCTAGAACTTAATATGACACTTTCCAAATTAATTTCTTTCACAGTAAAAAGGCCAAAGAAATTACTACACACAATGGCAAATATTGCTTCATTTTCATCCGTCATATTGAAAATTCAGATGGCCATCCGTTTTTTTTTTGTCAGTTAAAGCTGCAAAATAAAAGCTATACAAGCACTTTATGACGCATAAAAAAAGGAGCTATGTACAGATTTAGGGTCTACATGTCCAGCACACGGTACAAACCACACAAAATATCCACAGAGAATGATAAACAATTGTGGCTGGAGTTGCAGGGGTATGAAATCCATTCTTGTTGTCAGTGCATGGCCCCACTGTGTACATGAACAGCCCCAGTCCTATTTCTTCACCTACTTCTCGTTCCAGGAAGGCCTCATTTGTTCCTTCATCGTTTTTTAGCAGATCGACGCCGTACCTGTGTAAATATTAAACTTTCATTATATGCAACCTTCATACAGCTCAATAGTTGCAAGACCCAAGAACACTAAAGTTACGAGGCTGAATATTGTCGGACATGCTGACGTTTCAACACCAAAAGCCCAGACTTGAACCACGGCATTTCAAGTGGACTAAACCCACAAAAGTTTACTGAACTCAAATATCAATTACCAGCAAAAAATAAAATAAATAAATAAATCATGTTTTTACCTGGAAAATCCTGGACACAAATTATGTAAACAATATTTTTAAGCCCTTCACGACCAAATGACGTACTGGTACGTCATCGATTGTGTCGCGGTAATCACCGCTGGCTGCTGCGGTGAGCCAGCGGTTATCCCCGCACATGTCTGCTGTTTTGATCAGCAGATATGTGGGGCTAACAGGCGCAGGTGGATCAGTGATCCACCCGCGCCTGCTTGCCACTTAGATTGCACTTTCAAAATGTGACAGCGCATTTTAAATAGCTGCGGCGGGATCGCGCCGTCCCCTACCGCCATTGTAGGCCCTGTGACATGATCACGAGGAGCCGATGGTTGCTATGGTAGTTCGGGGTCATGTGATGACCCCCTGATGCAACCATGATGTACGTCCTGTAAGAGCCAACAGAGCAGCGGCTCTTAAAAGAACAGTACATTTTTGCTGATCAGAGTTGTGCAGCTTGGAACAGCAGAAATGAACAAGCAATTAGACTGGATCTATAAAGTCCCCTAGAAGGACTAGTAAAATAAATAAATGTAAAAGTTCAAAAATCTGAAAAAAAAAACCCCCACCACCATTAAAAAGAAAACTGTTTAAAAATGAAAACATATACACATTTGTATTGCAGTGTTCTGAAATGCCTGATCAAAATATAAAATCTATTCATCAGATCGGTACACGGTGTAGCGAGAAAATTTTGGCCTTTAGGAATTTTTAAGGGTTTTTCTTTTTAAAATGCAATTACAGGCGATCAAAACGTAGCATCCGCACAAAAATAGAATGGTTAAAAACATCAGCTCAAGTCGTAAAAAATAAGTAAGTAGTCACTGAGCCCCAGATTCTTAAAAAAGAGAATTTTGTTTACTTACCGTAAATTCTTTTTCTTATAGTTCCGTCTTGGGAGACCCAGACCTTGGGTGTTTAGCTTCTGCCTCCGGAGGACACACAAAGTACTACACCTAAAAGTGTAGCTCCTCCCTCTGAGCTTATACACCCCCTGGTGAGCCAGTCCCAGCCAGTTTAGTGCAAAAGCTGAAGGAGAATAGCCACCCACAAGTAGAACAGAGTAAGAGCCGGAACAACCGGAGACTCTGTCCACGACAACAGCCGGTGAAAACACGCGGAACAAGGAAATTGCCAACAGGCAACAGGGAGGGTGCTGGGTCTCCCAAAACGGAACTATAAGAAAAAGAATTTACGGTAAGTAAACAAAATTCTCTTTTTTTTATCGTTCCTTTGGGAGACCCAGACCTTGGGACGTTCCCAAAGCAGTCCCTGGGTGGGAAATAAACAGAAAAAACTAAGAAGTAGGCAGAACCTAACTTCACAAATGGGCGACCGCCGCCTGAATGATGCGTCTGCCGAAGCATGAGCATGCACTTGGTAGTGCTTCGAGAAGGTATGCAGGCTAGCCCAAGTGGCAGCCTGACAGACTTGTTGAGCCGTAGCCTGGTGCCTAAAAGCCCAAGAGGCACCGACAGCTCTGGTCGAGTGTGCTTTAATCCCCGGCGGGGGAGGCGCCTGCGTACTCTGGTAGGCGTCCAAAATGGTCGACCTAATCCAACGGGCTAAGGTCGGCTTAGAAGCAGGGAGACCCTTGCGCCGTCCTGTGGTTAGCACAAAGAGAGGTGCACCGCCTAAGCGCAGCGGTGCGAGACACATAGATCCGGAGAGCACGCACCAGATCCAGAGTATGTAGAGCTTTTTCAAAGCGATGAACAGGGGCCGGACAGAAGGAAGGTAAGGTAATGTCCTGGTTAAGGTGGAAGGGAGAGACCACCTTAGGAAGAAAGTCCGGAGTCGGACGGAGAACCACCTTGTCTTGATGAAAGACTAAAAAAGAGAATTTTGTTTACTTACCGTAAATTCTTTTTCTTATAGTTCCGTATTGGGAGACCCAGACCATGGGTGTTTACCTTCTGCCTCCGGAGGACACACAAAGTACTACACTTAAAAGTGTAGCTCCTCCCTCTGAGCTTATACACCCCCTGATGAGCAGATTCAGCCAGTTTAGTGCAAAAGCTGAAGGAGAATAGCCACCAACAAGTAAAACAAAGCAAGAACCGGAACAACCGGAGACTCTGTCCACGACAACAGCCCGTGATAACACGCGGAACAAGAAATTGCCAACAGGCAACAGGGAGGGAGCTGGGTCTCCCAATACGGAACTATAAGAAGAAGGGAATTTTGTTACTTACCGTAAATTCCTTTTCTTCTAGCTCTTATTGGGAGACCCAGACGATTGGGTGTATAGCACTGCCTCCGGAGGCCACACAAAGCAATTACACTAAAAAGTGTAAGGCCCCTCCCCTTCTGGCTATACACCCCCAGTGGGATCACTGGCTCACCAGTTTTAGTGCAAAAGCAAGAAGGAGGAAAGCCAATAACTGGTTTAAACAAATTCTCTCCGAGTAACATCGGAGAACTGAAAACCGTTCAACATGAACAACATGTGTACCCGCAAACAAACCAAAAATCCCGAAGGACAACAGGGCGGGTGCTGGGTCTCCCAATAAGAGCTAGAAGAAAAGGAATTTACGGTAAGTAACAAAATTCCCTTCTTCTTCAGCGCTCTATTGGGAGACCCAGACGATTGGGACGTCCAAAAGCTGTCCCTGGGTGGGTAAAGAAATACCTCATGTTAGAGCTGCAAGACAGCCCTCCCCTACGGGGAGGCAACTGCCGCCTGCAGGACTCTTCTACCTAGGCTGGCGTCCGCCGAAGCATAGGTATGCACCTGATAATGTTTGGTGAAAGTGTGCAGACTCGACCAGGTAGCTGCCTGGCACACCTGTTGAGCCGTAGCCTGGTGTCGTAATGCCCAGGATGCACCCACGGCTCTGGTAGAATGGGCCTTCAGCCCTGATGGAACCGGAAGCCCAGCAGAACGGTAGGCTTCAAGAATTGGTTCTTTGATCCATCGAGCCAGGGTGGCCTTAGAAGCCTGCGACCCTTTGCGCTGACCAGCGACAAGGACAAAGAGTGCATCCGAACGGCGCAAGGGCGCCGTGCGGGAAATGTAGATTCTGAGTGCTCTCACCAGATCTAACAAATGTAAATCTTTCTCATACCGATGAACTGCATGAGGACAAAACGAAGGCAAAGAGATATCCTGATTAAGATGAAAAGAGGATACCACCTTCGGGAGAAACTCCTGAATGGGGCGCAGCACAACCTTGTCCTGGTGGAAGACCAGGAAGGGAGCCTTGGATGATAGTGCTGCCAGCTCAGACACTCTCCGAAGAGATGTGATCGCTACCAGAAAAGCCACTTTCTGTGATAGTCTAGAAAGTGAAACCTCCCTCAGAGGCTCGAAGGGCGGCTTCTGGAGGGCAACTAGTACCCTGTTCAGATCCCATGGATCTAACGGCCGCTTGTACGGGGGTACGATATGGCAAACCCCCTGTAGGAACGTGCGCACCTTAGGAAGGCGTGCCAAACGCCTCTGAAAAAAGACGGATAGCGCCGAGACCTGACCTTTAAGGGAGCCGAGCGACAAACCTTTTTCTAACCCAGATTGCAGGAAAGAAAGAAAGGTAGGCAATGCAAATGGCCAGGGAGACACTCCCTGAGCAGAGGGCCAGGATAAGAATATCCTCCACGTTCTGTGGTAGATCTTAGCGGACGTGGGCTTCCTAGCCTGTCTCATGGTGGCAACGACCCCTTGGGACAATCCTGAAGACGCTAGGATCAAGGACTCAATGGCCACACAGTCAGGTTCAGGGCCGCAGAATTCCGATGGAAAAACGGCCCTTGGGACAGTAAGTCTGGTCGGTCTGGGAGTGCCCACGGTTGGCCGACCGTGAGCTGCCACAGATCCGGATACCACGCCCTCCTCGGCCAGTCTGGGGCGACAAGTATGACGCGGCTGCAATCGGATCTGATCTTGCGTAGCACTCTGGGCAAGAGTGCCAGAGGTGGAAACACATAAGGGAGCCGGAACTGCGACCAATCTTGCACTAGGGCGTCTGCCGCCAGCGCTCTTTGATCGCGAGACCGTGCCATGAAGGTTGGGACCTTGTTGTTGTGCCGTGACGCCATTAGGTCGACGTCCGGCACCCCCCAGCGGCGACAGATTTCCTGAAACACGTCTGGGTGAAGGGACCATTCCCCTGCGTCCATGCCCTGGCGACTGAGGAAGTCTGCTTCCCAGTTTTCTACGCCGGGGATGTGAACTGCGGATATGGTGGAGGCTGTGGCTTCCACCCACATCAGAATCCGCCGGACTTCCTGGAAGGCTTGCCGACTGCGTGTCCCCCCTTGGTGGTTGATGTATGCCACCGCTGTGGAGTTGTCCGACTGAATTCGGATCTGCCTTCCTTCCAGCCACTGCTGGAAGGCTAGTAGGGCAAGATACACTGCTCTGATTTCCAGAACATTGATCTGAAGGGTGGACTCCTGCCGAGTCCACGTACCCTGAGCCCTGTGGTGGAGAAAGACTGCTCCCCACCCTGACAGACTCGCGTCTGTCGTGACCACCGCCCAAGACGGTGGTAGGAAGGATCTTCCCTGTGATAATGAGGTGGGAAGAAGCCACCACTGCAGAGAGTCTTTGGCCGTCTGGGAAAGGGAGACTTTCCTGTCCAGGGATGTTGACTTTCCGTCCCATTGGCGGAGAATGTCCCATTGAAGTGGACGCAGATGAAACTGCGCAAACGGAACCGCCTCTATTGCCGCCACCATCTTCCCGAGGAAGTGCATGAGGCGTCTTAAGGAGTGCGACTGACTTTGAAGGAGAGCCTGCACCCCAGTCTGTAGAGACCGCTGCTTGTCCAGCGGAAGCTTCACTATCGCTGAGAGAGTATGAAACTCCATGCCAAGATACGTTAGTGATTGGGTCGGTGACAGATTTGACTTTGGGAAGTTGATGATCCACCCGAACGCCTGGAGAGTCTCCAGTGCAACATTCAGGCTGAGTCGGCATGCCTCTTGAGAGGGTGCCTTGACCAGTAGATCGTCCAAGTAAGGGATCACAGAGTGTCCGTGAGAGTGCAAGACTGCTACCACTGCCGCCATGATCTTGGTGAACACCCGAGGGGCTGTCGCCAGACCAAATGGCAGAGCTACGAACTGAAGATGGTCGTCTCCTATCACGAAGCGTAGAAAGCGTTGGTGCTCTGTAGCAATCGGCACGTGGAGATAAGCATCTTTGATGTCTATTGATGCTATGAAATCTCCTTGAGACATTGAGGCAATGACTGAGCGGAGGGATTCCATCCGGAACCGCCTGGCGTTCACATGCTTGTTGAGCAGTTTTAGGTCCAGAACAGGACGGAAGGAGCCGTCCTTTTTTGGAACCACAAAGAGATTGGAGTAAAATCCTCGCCCCCGTTCCTGAGGGGGGACAGGGATCACGACTCCTTCTGCTCTTAGAGAGTCCACCGCCTGCAGCAGGGCATCTGCTCGGTTGGGGTGAGGGGAGGTTCTGAAGAACCGAAGTGGAGGTCGAGAACTGAACTCGATTCTGTACCCGCGAGACAAAATGTCTGTTACCCACCGGTCTTTGACCTGTGACAGCCAAATGTCGCAAAAGCGGGAGAGCCTGCCACCGACCGAGGATGCGGAGGGAGGAGGCCGAAAGTCATGAGGTAGCCGCTTTGGAAGCGGTTCCTCCATTTGCTTTCCTGGGGCGTGAGTGAGCCCGCCAGGAATCTGAGCTCCCTTGTTCTTTCTGAGTCCTTTTGGACGAGGAGAATTGGGCCTTGCCCGAGCCTCGAAAGGACCGAAACCTCGACTGCCACTTTTTCTGTTGAGGTTTACTTGCTCTGGGCTGTGGTAAGGAAGAGTCCTTACCCTTGGACTGTTTTATGATTTCAGCCAATGGCTCACCAAACAGTCTGTCTCTAGATAATGGCAAGCTGGTTAAGCATTTTTTGGAACCAGCATCTGCTTTCCAGTCCTTTAACCACAAGGCTCTGCGCAAAACCACAGAATTGGCGGACGCCATAGCGGTACGGCTCGTAGATTCTAGGACAGCATTGATAGCATAGGTCGCAAACGCAGACATTTGCGAAGTTAGGGACGCCACCTGCGGCACTGCTGGATGTATGATAGCATCCACCTGTGCTAAACCAGCTGAAATAGCTTGGAGTGCCCACACGGCCGCGAATGCTGGAGCAAACGACGCGCCGATAGCTTCATAGACAGATTTCAACCAAAGGTCCATCTGTCTGTCGTTGGCATCTTTAAGTGAAGCGCCATCCTCTACTGCGACTATGGATCTAGCCGCAAGCTTGGAAATTGGGGGATCCACCTTTGGACACTGGGTCCAGCGTTTGGCCACCTCAGAGGGAAAAGGATAACGGGTATCCTTAGAACGTTTAGAGAAACGCTTGTCTGGATGAGCGTCGTGTTTCTAGATCGATTCTCTGAAGTCAGAGTGGTCCAAAAAAGCACTTAATTTACGCTTGGGATACAGGAAATGGAACTTCTCCTGCTGTGCAGCTGCCTCCTCTGCAGAAGGGGCTGGGGGAGAAATATCCAACAGTCTATTAATTGCCGATATAAGGTCATTAACCATGGCGTCACCATCAGGGGCATCCAGATTGAAAGGAGCCTCAGGATTAGAATCCTGATCACCGTCCTCAGTCTCATCACAGAGAGACTCTTCTCGCTGAGACCCTGAGCAGTGTGATGACGTGGAGGGTCTTTCCCAGCGAGCTCGCTTAGGCTGCCTGGGACTGTCATCTGAGTCAGAGACTTCAGCCTGTGATGCTTGAGACCCCCTTGAAGTACGGATTAGTTCCAACTGAGGGGGACCGGAGAGCATAGACACAGCAGTGTCCATGGTCTGAGTAACTGGCCTGGACTGCAAGGTCTCCAGGATTTTTGACATAGTCACAGACATTTTATCAGCAAAAACTGCAAAGTCTGTCCCCGTCACCGGGGCAGGGTTCACAGGCGTCTCTGCCTGGGCCACTACCACCATAGGCTCTGGCTGACGAAGTGCCACTGGGACTGAACATTGCACACAATGTGAGTCTTTGGAGCCTGCCGGTAGATCAGCCCCACATGCAGTACAAACAGTGTACACAGCCTGTGCCTTGGCACCCTTGCGTTTTGCGGATGACATGTTGCTGCCTCCTCAGAGCAGTACAGGGTGTCCAGCCAAGAAGCGACCTTACAGTGCAACTATATATATATATATGGTACTAAGAAAAAAGTACACTAATATAACACTGAGGCACTAGTGGGGCCAGCACTAAAGTGCAGCTTACCGCCCGCTTAGGAGCGGGTGTGTGGTCGCCGAAATCCCTTTAGTCTGGGTCTCCCAGAGCCTGCTGCCTTTCCCCAGCCAGACCGCATGTGTAATGGCTGCCGGCGTCCTTGTGGAGAGGGGGGGCGGGCCCTGGGCGTATACAGACGAAGAGCGGGAAGCCTGCTTCCCACTGTGCCTAGTGAGAGGGCTGGAGCATGTAAATAAAGCTCCAGCCCTCGGCGCTGCCAATTGAGCAGCGTCTCTCCCCTACCCTGATTGACAGGGTGGGGGCGGGAACGAAGCGGCGCTAGGCCGCAGAAGCCGGGGGCTAAAGTTAGAAGCGCCGCCGCCGTAAAAGCGCGGTCGGCGCAAAGTCCCCGGCGCACCACAAGTCGCAGCTGCGCCGCCGCTCCAGTAGCGGTCGGCGCAGTAGTTCCCAACATGTAACGTCACTCAGCAAAGCTGCAGTGACCTAACCCCAGCGCACAGCGCTACTGTCCCCGGCGCACTATAACGCTCAGCAAGCCTTGAGAGTGTCCGTGCCTGCCGGGGACACAGAGTACCTGAAAGTTGCAGGGCCTTGTCCCTGAACGGCACTCCCGCTCCAAATCCAGCAGGTTCTCTGGGTCTGTGGATGGAGCCCGGCCTCAGGGCTTGGAGGCCGGTAAGATCCCACTTCCACAGAGCCCTCCAGGGGATGTGGAAGGAAAACAGCATGTGGGCTCCAGCCTCTGTACCAGCAATAGGTACCTCAACCTTACAAGCACCACCGCGGGTGAGAAGGGAGCATGCTGGGGGCCCCATATGGGCCCTCTTTTCTTCCATCCGATATAGCCAGCAGCTACTGCTGACTACAAACAGTGGAGCTATGCGTGGATGTCTGACCTCCTTCGCACAAAGCAGAAAACTGGTGAGCCAGTGATCCCACTGGGGGTGTATAGCCAGAAGGGGAGGGGCCTTACACTTTTTAGTGTAATTGCTTTGTGTGGCCTCCGGAGGCAGTGCTATACACCCAATCGTCTGGGTCTCCCAATAGAGCGCTGAAGAAAAACAATTTACGGTAAGTAAACAAAATTCTCTTTTTCTTTATCGTTCCTTTGGGAGACCCAGACCATGGGACGTCTCAAAGCTGTCCCTGGGTGGGAAATAAACAGAAAAACTAAGAAGTAGGCAGAATCTAACTTCACAAATGGGCAACAGCCGCCTGAAGGATGCGTCTGCCCAAGCTCGCATCTGCCGAAGCATGAGCATGCACTTGGTAGTGCTTTGAAAAGGTATGCAGGCTAGTCCAAGTGGCAGCCTGAAAGACTTGTTGAGCCGTAGCCTGGTGCCTGAAAGCCCAAGAGGCACCGACAGCTCTGGTCGAGTGTGCCTTGATCCCCGGCGGGGGAGGCACCTGAGAACACTGGTAGGCGTCCAAAATGGTCGACCTAATCCAACGGGCTAAGGTCGGCTTAGAAGCAGAGAGGCCCTTGCGCCGACCTGTGGTTAGCACAAAAAGAGAAGTGCACCGCCTAAGAGCAGCGGTGCGAGACAGATAGATCCGGAGAGCACGCACCAGATCCAGAGTATGCAGCGCTTTTTCAAAGCGATGAACAGGAGCCGGACAAAAGGAAGGTAGGGTAATGTCCTGGTTAAGGTGGAAAGGAGAGACCACCTTAGGAAGAAAGTCCGGAGTCGGACGGAGAACCACCTTGTCTTGATGAAAAACCAAAAAAGGTGACTCCAAAGAGAGCGCAGCCAAATCGGAGACTCTCCTGAGGGAAGTTATGGCCACCAGAAAGGCCACTTTCTGTGAAAGACGAAACAAAGAAACCTCCCTAAGAGGCTCAAAGGGGGGTTTCTGCAAAACCGTGAGAACCAAATTAAGGTCCCAGGGATTCAAGGGCCGCCGGTAAGGCAGAATGATGTGAGACGCGCCCTGCATGAAGGTGCGGACCTGAGCCAGCCGGGCGAGACGCCGCTGGAACAGCACTGATAGAGCTGAGACTTGTCCCTTGAGAGAGTTGAGGGACAGTCCTAGCTGCAGACCGGACTGTAGAAAGGACAGAAGGGTCGGCAAGGAGAATGGCCAAGGAGGATGGTCGGAAGAGCGACACCAGGACAGGAAAATCTTCCAAGTCCTGTGATAGATCTTGGCGGAGGAAGACTTACGGGCCCGAGTCATAGTGGAGATGACTTCCGGAGGAATACCAGAAGCCGTCAAGATCCAGGACTCAAGAGCCACGCCGTCAATTTGAGAGCCGCAGAATTCAGGCGGAAAAACGTACCTTGTGAGAGAAGTCTGGACGGTCCGGGAGATGCCACGGCACCTCTACGGACAGATGGAGCAGGTCTGGGTACCAAGCTCGCCTGGACCAGTCCGGAGCAATGAGGATGGCTCGACGGCCCTCCATTCTGATCTTGCGCAGGACTCTGGGCAAGTGAGCTAGAGGGGGAAACACGTAGGAAAGACGAAACTGGGACCAGTCTTGAACCAGAGCGTCCGCGGCGAATGCCTGAGGATCGTGGGAGCGAGCCACGTAAACAGGAACTTTGTTGTTGTGACGGGATGCCATTAGGTCCACCTCCGGAGTGCCCCATTTGCGGCAGCTTGACTGAAACACTGCCGGGAGCAGGGACCACTCGCCACTGTCCACGGTTTGACGGCTGAGATAATCTGCCTCCCAGTTTTCCACGCCTGGGATGTGGACTGCGGATATGGTGGACTTGGAGTCCTCCGCCCATTGAAGGATGCGTTGTACCTCCAACATTGCCAGGCGGCTGCGTGTCCCGCCTTGGTGATTGATGTAGGCAACCGCTGTCGCGTTGTCCGACTGGACTCGGATGTGCCTGCCCGCCAGCAGATGGTGAAAAGCTAGGAGAGCCAGAAGCACGGCTCTGGTTTCCAGCACATTGATCGAAAGGGCTGAATCGGACGGAGTCCAAGTGCCCTGCGCTCTGTGGTGGAGACATACCGCTCCCCAGCCGGATAGACTGGCATCCGTGGTGAGGATCACCCAGGACGGGGCCAGGAAGGAGCGCCCCTGGGACAGAGAGAGGGGCCGAAGCCACCACTGAAGAGAGCTCCTGGTCTATGGCGACAGAGCCACTAACCTGTGCAAGGAGGAAGGCCGCTTGTCCCAACAGCGGAGAATGTCCAGCTGCAGGGGACGCAGATGGAACTGGGCAAAGGGAACAGCCTCCATTGACGCCACCATTTGACCCAACACCTGCATCAGGCGCCTGAGGGAATAACGGCGGGGCCTCAGCAGAGAGTGCACCGCCAGTTGGAGGGACTGCTGTTTGACTAAGGGCAACTTCACAAGTGCCGGCAAAGTCTCGAACTGCATCCCTAGGTACGTGAGACTCTGGGTCGGAGTCAGAGTGGATTTGGGAAGATTGACAAGCCACCCGAATTGGGCTAGAGTGGCGAGAGTGAGCGAGACACTCCGCTGACAGTCCGCGCTGGATGAAGCCTTGACTAGAAGGTCGTCCAGGTAAGGAATCACTGCCAACCCCTGTAGGTGCAGGACCGCAATCACTGCTGCCATGACCTTGGTGAATACCTGAGGAGCTGTGGCCAACCCGAAGGGGAAAGCCACGAATTGGAAATGATCTTCTCCGATTGCAAAACGTAGCCAACGCTGGTGTGAAACTGCAATTGGCACATGCAGATAGGCATCTCTGATGTCAATGGATGCCAGGAAATCCCCTTGGGTCATTGAAGCAATGACTGATCGCAGAGACTCCATGCGAAAGTGCCGCACCTGAACATGCTTGTTGAGAAGCTTGAGATCCAGGATGGGCCGGAAGGAACCGTCCTTTTTGGGGACTAGGAAGAGATTTGAGTAGAAACCTCTGAACCGTTCCCGGGCGGGAACCGGTACAATTACTCCGTTGGCCTGCAAGGATGCCACGGCCTGTGAGAAGGCGGCGGCCTTGGAGCAGGGGGGAGTTGAGAGAAAAAATCTGTTTGGCGGGCGAAGAGAATTCTATCCTGTAGCCGTGGGAGATGATATCCCTTACCCACTGATCGGAGACGTGTTGAAACCACGCGTCGCCAAAGTGGGAGAGCCTGCCACTGACTAAGGACGTTGCTGGCGCTGACAGATAGTCACGAGGAGGCTGCCTTAGCGGCAGCACCTCCTGCGGTCTTCTGTGGACGCGCTTTTGGGCGCCAGTTGGATTTCTGGTCCTTAGCTGAGTTAGTGGACGAGGCCGAGGGCTTAGAGGACGACCAGTTGGAGGAACGAAAGGAACGAAACCTCGACTGATTCCTACCCTGGACAGGTTTCCTGGTTTTGGTTTCTGGCATGGAAGTACTCTTCCCGCCAGTAGCTTCCTTGATAATTTCATCCAGCTGTTCACCGAACAGCCGGGACCCAGCAAAAGGGAGCCCAGCAAGGTAGTTCTTTGAAGAAGCATCTGCCTTCCACTCTCAAAGCCACAAGATCCTGCGGATAGCGAGTGAATTAGCCGAAGCCACCGCAGTGCGGTGAGAAGCCTCCAGCATGGCAGACATGGCATAGGATGAAAAAGCTGAAGCTTGGGAAGTTAAAGCAACCATTTCGGGCATAGATTCCCTGGCGAGGGAATGCATCCCCTCTAGAGAAGCAGAGATGGCTTTGAGAGCCCACACTGCTGCAAAAGTTGGGGAGAACGAGGCCCCCGCCGCTTCGTATACGGATTTGGCCAGAAGGTCAATCTGGCGGTCAGTGGAATCCTTAAGGGAGGTGCCATCAGCCACCGACACAACGGTCCGGGCTGAGAGTCTAGACACTGGGGGGTCTACCTTTGGGGAATGAGCCCACTCCTTGACCACCTCAGGTGGAAAGTGAAACCGGTCATCAGAACCACGCTTTGGGAAGCGTTTGTCAGGACAGGCCCTGGGCTTGGTCACAGCGGCCTGAAAACTGGAGTGGTTAAAGAACACACTCTTTGCTCTCTTAGGCGAGGTAAACTGGTGCTTTTCTGCCAGAGAGGGTTGCTCCTCTGATACTGGCGGATTGAGATCCAGTACAGAATTAATGGAAGCAATCAAATCACTAACATCTGAGTCACTTTCGGACAGATCAATGGGGTACATGGAGTTAACCTCCGAGCCCCCCGTAAAGGCATCCTCCTCATCCTGCGAGTCAGCTCCTGAATCAGAGCCACGGGACGAGGAAGGAGAGGGAACCCTGCGTCTCTTCTCAGGAGGACGGGGTCTGGGACCAGATGATGAATCCTCTGTGAGCTCCGGTCCTGAGAGACCCCTAGCAGCAGAGGCACCCTGTGAAGGGGGCTGATTGCATATTAATCAAAGTCCTGGACAGAAGTCCCATGGACTCAGCCAAAGACTGGGAGATAGACCTAGAAAAGGATTCTACCCAAGCCGGGGGTTCAGCCACAGGAGCAGGAGCAGCCTGAGAGACCACTGGGGGTGAGACTCCAGGCTGAGGCACCGCCAGGTTAGAGCAGGCATCACAATGTGGATAGATGCTTGGTTCAGGCAGCAGGAGCTTACATGCAGTGCATACTGAATAAAGCTTTGGAGCCTTGCTCCTCGTGTGAGACATGCTGCTGGAGTGGGGGCTCTGCAAGAGAATGAACCCCAGAGAGTATATACAGAGGTCCACAACCAGAGATTGTGGATTACCAGACCGCTGAAGCGGTTTGTGTGCCCTCCAGATCCCAAAGCCCGGACCTCCAAACACAGCCCCAGCAGGGATGCAGAGCGCAGACCAGCGTCTGAGTGAATCTCTGAGAAAATGGCCGCCTGAGTGAAGAGAGGAGGCGGAACTTTGCTCTGAGAGCGGGATCTGGAGGGCCATAGAAACCTACAGGGGAGGAGACACGCACAGCAGTGGGGAGTGTCCCTCCCCTGTGCAGAACGGCCGCCGGGCGGAGCCGAGCCTGTCCCTCTGCATAAGTGACATGCGAGGGCAGTGAAACAGAAACTAGGCCTCCGGCGAAGCCGGGGCCTAAATTTGAGCGGCGAAGCCGACGAGCAGGCACCATCGGCGCGGTTCTCGTGCGATAGCTAGAGAACCCGCCGGAAATGTCAAAAAACACAGCAAACACACTCTCCCCCAAACAATAAAGCATAGGGACCCCCAACATAAACGTCTCAGGTACTTAGCTGCCGAGACGCAGGGCCAGGTCCCTGGGGATGAGTGCTCCGGCCCAGCAGGGTCCTGAAGGGCTGCGGATGGAGACCGGTCTCCTGCTAGGCATGGAGACCGTGCTGGCTCCCACTTCAAGCCAGAGCCCATGAGGGATGGTGAAGGAGCGCGGCATGTAAGGCTCCAGCCTTGGAAATCAACCTTAACAACACCACCGACACAGTGGCGTGAGAAGGGACATGCCGGGAGTCCAGACATGGACCCGCTTTTCTTCAAACGCTTTCCAAAAATCAAACAAATCAGATGAGAATGCATGTGTGGATGTATGCCTCCTGACACAAAGCGATAAACTGGCTGAGTCTGCTCATCAGGGGGTGTATAAGCTCAGAGGGAGGAGCTACACTTTTAAGTGTAGTACTTTGTGTGTCCTCCGGAGGCAGAAGCTAAACACCCATGGTCTGGGTCTCCCAAAGGAACGGTAAAGAAAAAGGTGACTCCGAGGAGAGCGCAGCCAAATCAGAGACTCTCCTGAGAGAAGTTATGGCAACCAGAAAGGACACCTTCTGTGAAAGACGATACAAAGAAACCTCCCTAAGAGGCTCAAAGGGGGGTTTCTGCAAGACCGTGAGAACCAAGTTAAGGTCCCAGGGGTCCAAGGGGCGCCGGTAAGGCGGAATGATGTGAGACGCGCCCTGCATGAAGGTGTGGACCTGAGCCAGCCGAGCGAGCCGCCACTGGAACAGAACTGACAGAGCCGAAACTTGTCCCTTGAGAGAGTTGAGGGACAGTCATAGCTGCAGACCGGACTGTAGAAAAGACAGAAGAGTCGGCAAGGAGAATGGCCAAGGAGGATGGCCGGTAGAGCGACACCACGACAGGAAAATTTTCCAATTCCTGTGATAGATCTTAGCGGAGGAAGACTTGCAGGCCCGAGTCATAGTGGAGATGACTTCAGGGGGAATACCAGAAGCCGTCAAAATCCAGGACTCAAGAGCCACGCCGTCAATTTGAGGGCCGCAGAATTCGGGCGGAAAAACGGACCTTGCGAGAGTAGGTCTGGACGGTCCGGGAGATGCCACGGCATCTCTACGGACAGTTGGAGCAGGTCCGGATACCAAGCTCGCCTGGGCCAGTCCGGTGCAATGAGGATGACTCGACAACCCTCCATTCTGATCTTGCGCAGAACTCTGGGCAAGAGAGCTAGAGGGGGAAACACGTAGGACAGACGAAACTCGGACCAGTCCTGAACCAGAGCGTCCGCGGCGAAGGCCTGAGGATCGTGGGAGCGAGCCACGTAAACAGGAACTTTGTTGTTGTGACGGGATGCCATTAGGTCCACGTCCGGAGTGCCCCATTTGCGGCAGATCAACTGAAATACTGCCGGGTGCAGGGACCACTCGCCACCGTCCACGCTTTGACGGCTGAGAATCTGCCTTCCAGTTGTCCACGCCTGGGATGTGGACTGCGGATATGGTGGACCTGGAGTCCTCCGCCCATTGAAGAATGCGTTGTACCTCCATCATTGCCAGGCGGCTGCGTGTCCCGCCTTGATGGTTGATGTAGGCAACCGCTGTCGCATTGTCTGACTGGACTCGAATGTGCCTGCCCGCCAGCAGGTGGTGAAATGCTAGGAGAGCTAGAAGCACGGCTCTGATTTCCAGCACATTGATTGATTGGGCTGACTCGGACGGAGTCCAAGTGCCCTGTGCTCTGTGGTGGAGATATACCGCTCCCCAGCCGGATAGACTGGCATCCGTGGTGAGAATCACCCAGGACGGGGCCATGAAGGAGCGCCCTTGGGACAGGGAGAGGGGCCGAAGCCACCACTGAAGAGAGCTCTTGGTCCGTGGCGACAGAGCCACTAACTTGAGTAAGGAGGAAGGCCGCTTGTCCCAGCAGCGGAGAATGTCCAGCTGCAGGGGCGCAGATGGAACTGGGCAAAGGGAACAGCCTCCATGGACGCCACCATTTGACCCAGCACCTGCATCAGACGCCTGAGGGTATAACGGCGGGGCCTCAGGAGATAGCGCACTGCCAACTGGAGTGACAGCTGTTTGTTTAAGGACAACTTCACAAGTGCCGGCAAAGTCTCGAACTGCATCCCTAGGTACGTGAGACTCTGGGTCGGAGTCAGAGTGGATTTGGGAAGATTGACAAGCCACCCGAATTGGGCTAGAGTGGCGAGAGTGAGCGAGACACTCCGCTGACAGTCCGCGCTGGATGAAGCCTTGACTAGAAGGTCGTCCAGGTAAGGAATCACTGCCAATCCCTGGAGGTGCAGAACCGCAATCACTGCTGCCATGACCTTGGTGAATACCCGAGGGGCCGTGGCTAACCCGAAGGGGAGAGCCACGAATTGGAAATGATCTTCTCCTATTGCAAAGCGTAGCCAACGCTGGTGTGAAACTGCAATTGGCACATGTAGATAGGCATCTCTGATGTCGATGGACGCCAGGAAATCCCCTTGGGTCATTGAGGCAATGACTGATCGCAGAGACTCCATGCGAAAGTGCCGCACCCGAACATGCTTGTTGAGAAGCTTGAGATCCAGGATGGGTCGGAAGGTACCGTCCTTTTTGGGAACTAGGAAAAGGTTTGAGTAAAAACCTCTGAACCGTTCCCGGGCGGGAACCGGTACAATTACTCCGTTGGCCTGCAAGGCTGCCACGGCCTGTGAGAAGGCGGCGGCCTTGGTGCAGGGGGGAGTTGAGAGAAAAAATCTGTTTGGCGGGCTGGAAGAGAATTCTATCCTGTAGCCGTGAGAGATGATATCTCTCACCCACTGATCGGAGACTTGTTGAAACCAAGCGTCGCCAAAGTAGGAGAGCCTGCCACCGACTAAGGACGTTGCTGGAGCGGGCAGAGTCACGAGGAGGCTGCCTTAGTGGCAGGACCTCCTGTGGTCTTCTGTGGACGCGCTTTTGAGCGCCAGTTGGATTTCTGGTCCTTAGCTGAGTTAGCGGACGAGGCGGAGGGCTTAGAGGACGACCAGTTGGAGGAACGAAAGGAGCGAAACCTCGACTGAAACCTACCCTGGGCAGGTTTCCTGGTCTTTGTTTGAGGCATGGAAGTACTCTTCCCGCCAGTAGCTTCTTTAATAATTTCATCCAGCTGTTCACCGAACAGCCGGGAACCAGCAAAAGGGAGCCCAGCAAGGTACTTCTTTGAAGAAGCATCTGCCTTCCACTCTCGAAGCCACAAGATCCTGCGGATAACAAGGGAATTAGCTGAAGCCACCGCAGTGCGGTGAGCAGCCTCTAGCATGGCAGACATGGCATAAGATGAAAAAGCTGAAGCTTGAGAAGTTAAGGCAACCATCTCAGGCATAGATTCCCTGGTGAGGGAATGCATCTCCTCTAGAGAAGCAGAGATGGTTTTGAGGGCCCACACTGCTGCAAAAGTTGGGGAAAACGCGGCCCCCGCCGCTTCATACACGGATTTGGCCAGAAGGTCAATCTGACGGTCAGTGGCATCCCTAAGGGAAGTGCCATCAGCCACCTACACAACGGTCCGGGCTGAGAGCCTAGACACCGGAGGGTCTACCTTTGGGGAGTGAGCCCACTCCTTGACCACCTCAGGTGGAAAGGGAAAACGGTCATCAGAACCACGCTTTGGGAAGCGTTTGTCAGGACAGGCCCTGGGTTTGGTCACAGCGGTCTGAAAACTGGAGTGGTTAAAGAACACACTCTTTACTCTCTTAGGTGAGGTAAACTGGTGCTTTTCTGCCAGAGAGGGTTGGTCCTCTGATACTGGCGGATTGAGATCCAGTACAGAATTAATGGAAGCAATCAAGTCACTAAGTTCTGAGTCACCCTCGGAAAGATCAATGGGGCACATGGAGTTAGCCTCCGAACCCCCTGTAAAGGCATCCTCCTCATCCTGCGAGTCAGCTCTTGAATCAGAGCCGCGGGATGAGGAGGGAGGGGAAACCCTGCGGCGCCTCTTAGGAGGACGGGGTCTGTGCCCTGATGATGAATCCTCTGTGAGTTCCAGTGGATGGAGGTCAGAGGATAGGGATCCTAAAGGACCCTTAGCAAGAGCATTAGAGGCACCCTGTGAAGGGGGCTGATGCATATTCATCAAAGTCCTGGACAGAAGTCCCATGGACTCAGCAAATGACTGGGAGATAGACCTAGAGAAGGACTCTACCCAGGCCGGGGGTTCAGCCACAGGTGCAGAAGCAGCCTGAGAGACCACTGGGGGTGAGACTCCAGGCTGTGGCACCTCCAAGTTAGAGCAGACATCACAATGTGGATAGGTGCTCGGTTCAGGCAGCAGGAGCTTACATGCAGAGCATGCAGTACAAAGCTTTGGAGCCTTGCTCCTCGTGTGAGACATGCTGCTGGAGTGGGGAAAACCGCTTCTACAAAGAGAATGAACCCCAGGGAGTATATTCAGAGGTCCACAACCAGAGACCGGCTGTGGCTTACCAGACCGCTGGAAGCGGTGTTGTGTGCCCTCCAGATCCCGAAGCCCGGACCCCCAGAGCACAGCACCTCAGCAGGGATGCAGAGTGCAGGATGGCCCAGCGCAGAGTGAACCCTGTCCAAGAAAATGGCCGCCGGAGCGAAGAGAGGGGGTGGGACGGGGGCGTCCCTGTAGGAAAGCGGGAACTGGAGGGCCATAGAGACCTGCAGGAGAGGAGTCACGCACAAGCAGTGGGGAGTGTCCCTCCCCTGTGCAGGACGGCCGCCAGGAGGAGTGGAAAATGAGAACACTACGGGTCTCTGAAAATGTCGCCAAAAGAGCTACTTTTTTTTTTGGGACAAACTTCGGAATTTTTTTTAATCCCTTCGATTAAAGTATACATGTTTGGGATCTACGAACTCATACCAACCGGAGGCATCACACTGACATATCAGTTTTACCATATATGAACGTGGTGAATAAAATATCCCCAAAACAATCGTGCAATTGCACTTTGTTTCCAATTTCTCCACACTTGGAATTTTTTTCCCCATTTTCCAGTACACTAAAAATGTAAAACGAATGGTTACATTCGAAAGTGCAACTCGTCCTGCAAAAAATAAGCTCTCATATGGCAAGATTGATGGACTAAAATTAAAAAAAAAAAAAAAAAAAAAAAAAAAAGTTACGGCTCTCGGAAGAAGGGGATGAAAAAACAAACCGACAGGAGATGAAAGGGATTAAAACTATCCTATACGATATCACAAGCACTGAAGCAACCATGGGTCACCCCTAGACAGCCGTGCTGGTTTCTCTTTTGTGCTGCTTACTTCCCCCCAGAAAAAGAGACAGTAATTTGTCACAGACACTGTTACATTGCTTAAGCAGATACAATGGAGACTACAAGACACAGGTGTACACAGAGTCTTTCCTGCATCAATAATTAATATGCATGTACAATTATATCATGAGGCAAAATTACTAGGTGGCCAATTCATCAATTTGACAGGGATGGGGGGGGGGAGAATTACAGTGAGTGAAATTATGTACAAGTTTCTCAAAAGGATTCCCACGTTCTTAAAAGATGAGATATCACATCGTTGGGGTCTGACCTCTGGTACCTGTGGATGGATCCCCTTATCTCCGGCACTGGTGAACTTACTTGTGCAGGTGTGACTTCTTCCTCTTCTGTCTCCTCCTCACGGGATGCATCACTATAAGCTGGGCTATTGTGAGAGACTTCCATTTCTTCATCTGACTCAGGCTCTTTTTGCACGACTTTTCTCGGCCGACCTACATTGCTAAAAAAGGTTTGCACAAAGATTAGGATTTCTTATGCAGGACAAGCACAACAATCTGAGGGAACTTGTAAGACACCGTAAGTAATGTGCAGTGAGCACCTTGAGAGATTTTATCATTTCAAATGGTTGTATGACACTTTTTTCTAGGCTTGGATGATTTTGAAAACAATAAAATGGAGGCCTAGTGCATGTCCAGCGCTTCTGTGGATGTCGTGCAGGCCGCTCCAGAACTCAAACTTACGATCAGATGACTAGAAGAGTGCGTCATCAGAAAAATAGCCGATGACCAGATCTTCTTGTCGCCTGACCGCAGCAGGTGTCCTGGTCACTTCAGACTAGAGCAGACATTACGTTTGAAGCAGGAACAAACCTCTGGAGCAGCGAGCACTGGACCCACGAGGGTGCTAGAAGGTATTGCTTCTGCTTGAAGTAAAACCACAGACTTTATAGAAGGCAAACAATGCAAAATGTTTAACGAAATCATATAGCACAATTTATTTTTATCATCTAATGCATGCATTTCAGTTATAAGAGAAAAAAAGTTTAAAAAAAATTACCCTTTCTTTTCCTGTGTTGGGGGATTCTTGGGTGGCCGGCCTCGTCTTTTCTGTGGTGTAACTGGAGTGGACTCCAAAGTAGATTCTGACTGTTCAGATCTGGAAGAAAGTTGTTTGTTAGTACTTATCTTACTATACAGTGTACTATGTTCACACGGGGGAGTTTTTGTTTATTATTATAGCAGAAGGACTTTATAAACTGCCCCAAAAATGCTTGGAAGACTCTTCCTATTCATCTCAATGTTAATCCACTATTGCTGTTCAGTTTGGGGTTTTGTTTTTTTTTTTAATAGCTTTTATTTGCATGTTCAGGCTTTGAAAAATATTGAAAGGGAAAAAAGAAGGGAATTTTGTTTACTTACCGTAAATTCCTTTTCTTCTAGCTCCTATTGGGAGACCCAGACAATTGGGTGTATAGCTTCTGCCTCCGGAGGCCACACAAAGTATTACACTCAAAAGTGTAACCCCTCCCCTCTGCCTATACACCCTCCCGTGCCTCACGGGCTCCTCTGTTTTGGTGCAAAAGCAGGAAGGAGGAAACTTATAAATTGGTTTAAGGTAAATTCAATCCGAAGGATGTTCGGAGAACTGAAAACCATGAAACAATTGAACATGAACAACATGTGTACACAAAAGAACAACTAGCCCGAAGGGAACAGGGGCGGGTGCTGGGTCTCCCAATAGGAGCTAGAAGAAAAGGAATTTACGGTAAGTAAACAAAATTCCCTTCTTCTTTGTCACTCCATTGGGAGACCCAGACAATTGGGACGTCCAAAAGCAGTCCCTGGGTGGGTAAAAGAATACCTCGATAACAAGAGCCGACACGACTCCCTCTTACAGGTGGGCCACCGCCGCCTGAAGGACTTGCCTACCTAGACTGGCATCTGCCGAAGCATAGGCATGCACTTGATAGTGCTTTGTGAAAGTGTGCAAACTAGATCACGTAGCTGCCTGACACACTTGTAGAGCCGTTGCCTGGTG
This sequence comes from Anomaloglossus baeobatrachus, assembly GCF_048569485.1. NCBI lineage: Eukaryota > Metazoa > Chordata > Amphibia > Anura > Aromobatidae > Anomaloglossus > Anomaloglossus baeobatrachus. Next base: position 719,319,286 of record NC_134354.1, read on the forward strand.
CCGCAATGCCCAGGACGCCCCCACGGCTCTGGTAGAATGGGCCTTCAGCCCCGAAGGAATCGGAAGCCCCGAAGAACGGTAAGCTTCAAGAATCGGTTCCTTGATCCACCGAGCCAAGGTTGACCTGGAAGCTTGCGAACCCTTACGCTGACCAGCCACAAGGACAAAAAGCGCATCTGAACTGCGCAGGGGCGCTGTGCGAGACACGTAGAAACGGAGTGCTCTCACTAGATCTAATGAGTGCAAATCCTTTTCAAAGCGGTGAATTGGATTAGGGCAAAATGAAGGTAAGGTGATATCCTGATTGAGATGAAAAGGCGATACCACCTTAGGGAGAAATTCCGGAACAGGACGGAGAACCACCTTATCCTGGTGAAAAACCAGGAAGGGGGCTTTGCATTACAGTGCTGCAAGCTCCGACACTCTACGGAGTGAAGTAACTGCTACTAGAAATGCCACTTTCTGCGACAGACGCGATAAGGAGACATCCCGCAGCGGCTCAAAAGGCGGTTTCTGAAGAGCCGTTAGCACCCTGTTAAGGTCCCAGGGTTCCAGCGGACGCTTGTAAGGTGGGACTATGTGGCAAACTCCCTGCAGGAACGTGCGGACCTGCGGAAGCTTGGCCAGGCGCTTTTGAAAGAATATTGAGAGTGCCGATACTTGCCCTTTGAGAGAACTAAGTGACAACCCCTTATCCATTCCGGATTGAAGGAAGGAAAGAAAAGTGGGTAAGGCAAAAGGCCAGGGAGTAAAACCTTTATCAGAACACCAGGACAAGAAAATCCGCCAAGTCCTGTGATAGATCTTGGCGGACGTCGGTTTCCTGGCCTGTCTCATAGTGGCAATGACATCCTGAGACAACCCTGAAGACGCTAGGAGCCAGGACTCAATGGCCACACAGTCAGGTTGAGGGCCGTAGAATTCAGATGGAAAAACGGCCCTTGCGACAGCAAGTCTGGGCGGTCTGGCAGCGCCCACGGCTGACCCACCGTGAGATGCCACAGATCCGGGTACCATGACCGCCTCGGCCAGTCTGGAGCGACGAGAATGGCGCGACGGCAATCGGACCTGATCTTGCATAGTACTCTGGGCAGCAGTGCCAGAGGAGGAAATACATAAGGCAGTTGAAACTGCGACCAATCCTGAACTAATGCGTCCGCCGCCAGAGCTCTGTGATCTTGAGATCGTGCCATGAAGGCCGGGACCTTGTTGTTGTGCCGTGACGCCATGAGATCGACGTCCGGCGTTCCCCAGTGGCGACAGATCTCTCGAAACACTTCTGGGTGCAGGGACCATTCCCCCGCATCCATGCCCTGACGACTGAGAAAATCTGCTTCCCAGTTTTCTACGCCTGGTATGTGAACTGCGGAGATGGTGGATGCTGTGGCTTCCACCCACTGCAGAATTCGCTGGACTTCCTGGAAGGCTTGACGACTCCGCGTGCCGCCTTGGTGGTTGATGTATGCGACGGCAGTGGCATTGTCCGACTGGATACGGATCTGCCTGCCCTCCAGCAACTGCTGGAAAGCCAATAGGGCCAGATACACTGCCCTTATCTCCAGGACATTGATCTGCAGGGAAGACTCTATCGGAGTCCAGGTTCCCTGAGCCCTGTGATGGAGAAACACCGCTCCCCACCCTGACAGGCTCGCGTCCGTGGTGACCACAGCCCAGGTTGGGGGCAGGAAGGATTTTCCCTGTGATAGAGAAGTGGGAAGAAGCCACCACTGAAGAGACGTCTTTGTTGCAAGGGAAAGAGACGTTCCTGTCGAGAGAGCTCGACCTCCTGTCCCATTTGTGGAGAATGTCCCACTGGAGCGGGCGCAGATGGAATTGCGCGAAGGGCACTGCTTCCATCGCTGCCACCATCTTCCCCAGGAAGTGCATGAGGCGTCTCAAGGGGTGCGACTGAGTCTGAATCAGAGACTGCACCCCTGCCTGCAGTGACAGCTGTTTGTCTAGTGGTAGCTTGACTACCGCTGACTGTGTATGAAACTCCATCCCTAGATAGGTCAGAGATTGGGTCGGTGTCAACTTGGATTTTGGGAAGTTGATGAGCCACCCGAACTGCTGGAGGGTCTCCAGAGCGACGGAAAGGCTGTGTTGACACGCCGCCCGAGAAGGTGCCCTGACTAGGAGATCGTCTAAGTAGGGGATCACCGAGTGGCCCTGAGAATGCAGGACCGCCACAACGGATGCCATGACTTTGGTGAAAACCCGAGGGGCTGTCGCCAGGCCGAAGGGCAATGCCACGAACTGAAGGTGTTCGTCCCCGATGGCGAAACGCAAAAAGCGTTGATGTTCTGGTGCGATCGGCACATGGAGATAGGCATCTTTGATGTCGATCGATGCGAGGAAGTCTCCTTGTGTCATCAAGGCGATGACCGAGCGGAGAGATTCCATCCGGAATCGTCTGGTGCTCACGTGTTTGTTGAGCAATTTGAGGTCCAGAACGGGACGGAATGATCCGTCTTTCTTTGGCACCACGAATAAGTTGGAGTAAAAACCGCGACCCTGTTCCTGAGTGGGAACGGGGGTCACGACTCCTTTTTTCAGAGCGTCCACTGCTTGAAAAAGTGCGTCTGCTCGCGCGGGGAGGTTCTGAAGAAACGAGTCGGAGGACGAGAGCTGAACTCTATCCTGTAACCGTGAGACAGGATGTCTCTCACCCATCGGTCTTGAACATGTGGCCACCAGGCGTCGCGAAAGCGGGAGAGCCTGCCACCGACCGAGGATGCGGTTCGGGGATGCCGTGAGTCATGAGGAGGCCGCCTTGGAAGCAGTGCCTCCGGCGGTCTTTTGGGGGCGTGACTTAGACCGCCACGCATAGGAGTTCCTCTGGCCTTTGTCCTGTCTATTGGACGAAGAGGACTGTGGCTTGGCGGAGGGACGAAAGGACCGAAACCTCGATTGAATTTTTCGTTGCTGAGGTCTCTTAGGTTTGGACTGGGGTAAGGAGGAGTCCTTTCCCTTGGATTCCTTAATAATCTCATCCAAACGTTCGCCAAACAATCTCTCGCCAGAAAACGGCAAACCGGTTAAGAACCTCTTGGAAGCCGAGTCTGCCTTCCATTCACGCAGCCACATGGCCCTGCGGACTGCAACCGAATTAGCGGATGCCACCGCTGTACGGCTAGCAGAGTCTAGGACTGCGTTCATGGCGTAGGAAGAAAACGCCGACGCCTGAGAGGTTAAAGATGCAACCTGCAGGGCAGACGTACGTGTGACAGCATTAATCTCAGCCAGACAAGCTGAGATAGCTTGGAGTGCCCACACGGCTGCAAAAGCCGGGGCAGAAGACGCTCCCGTGGCCTCATAGATGGATTTCACCAGGAGTTCTATCTGCCTGTCAGTGGCATCTTTTAGTGATGAGCCATCTGCAACCGAAACTACAGATCTAGCCGCCAATCTGGAGACTGGGGGATCCACCTTAGGACATTGAGCCCAACCCTTAACTACGTCAGCGGGGAAGGGGTAACGTGTATCAGTAAGGCGCTTAGTAAAGCGCTTGTCCGGAACCGCTCTGGGCTTCTGGATGGCATCCCTGAAGTTAGAGTGATCAAAAAATGCACTCCGTGTACGTTTGGGAAACCTAAACTGGTGTTTCTCCTGCTGAGAGGCCGACTCCTCTATAGGTGGAGGCGGGGGAGATAGATCCAACACCTGATTGATGGACGAGATAAGGTCATTTACTAAGGCGTGCCCTTCAGGTGTATCAAGATTGAGAGCAACATCAGGGTCCGAGCCCTGAGCTGCAACCTCCACCTCGTCCTCCAGAGAGTCCTCAAGTTGGGAACCCGAGCAGCGTGAGGAAGTCGGGGAAGATTCCAAGCGAGACCGCTTAGCTGGTCTGGGACTGTGGTCCGTGGAGGAGTCCTCCACGTGAGACCTAGGGTCCACCCCGGCCGGGGTGTACCGAGAGGGACCTGGAGGCGCCGATCTATCAGGGTCAGGGGCCTGTGTAAGGACCGGTCTGGACTGCAGGGCTTCCAGCAACTTGGCAGACCATTTGTCCATAGACTGAGCCATGGATTGTGAGAGTGACTCTGACAGCTTTTCAGCAAAAACTGCAAACTCTGTCGTTGCCACCTGTACAGTGGAAGCAGGGGGGTCTGCCTGAGCCGAGGGGCCCACTAGTGACCGAGGCTCCGGCTGAGCAAGCGTAACAGGGGTCGAGCATTGCTCACAGTGAGGGTAGGTGGAACCCGCAGGTAGCATGGCCCTACAAGAGGTACATGTCGCAAAAAAAAACCCTGTGCTTTAGTGCCCTTGCTCCTTGTGGCCGACATGCTGTTGTGTCCTAGGAGCGTGATCACTGAGGGTATATAGAAAAAAGGGTATACAGCCCGGCCGAACAGAAATAAGTATATATATACGTATCTATACCGGCACCCAAGGGGACCAACACCGAGTGACCGGTGCGGCTTACCGACCGCTAAAAAGCGGGGTGTGTGCGCTCCAGATTCCCTGCCTGGTCTCCCAGAGCTGCAGAGCTGTTCTCTGTGATTCTCCACCGGCAGAATGTCCTAAAGATGGCTGCCGGAGCTCTCAGGGGAGGAGTGAAGCCATGGGCTGCGTTAGAAAAAGTGCGGGAATCTGGGGTCCCCACAGTGATCAGTGAGGGGGGAGGAAGCATACAGGATGCCCCGGCCCTCACTCCGACGTCAGGTCGGCTGTCCCGCCCCTATCTCTGATAGACAGGCCCAGGGGCGGGAGTTTTTCCACTAGGCCGCGATGAAGCCGGGGACTAAATTTAATACCGCGGCCGACAAGCAGGCGCGGTCGGCGCGGTAGTCCCCGGTCTTCACAATTCAGCAGTCAGATGCGGCGTCCGGAAACCAGACGCTCCATACACAGTCCCCATGGGGACACAGAGTACCTCGTGGATGCAGGGCCCTGTCCCTGAGTATAGATAAGCTCCTGTCCAGCAGATTCCCTCAGGGGCTGCGGAGGGAGCACGGTCCCAGAACATGGATGACCGCTTCGGATCCCACTTCTACCAGAGCCCTCAGGGATGGAGAAGGAAACACGGCATGAGGCTCCAGCCGTCGTACCCGCAATGGGTACCTCAACCTTAACAGCACCGCCGACTTAGTGGGGTGAGAAGGGAGCATGCCGGGGGCCCCGTGGGGGCCCTCTTTTCTTCCAACCGATACAATCAGCAGCTGCTGCTGACTAACGTGGATGTGTGCCTCCTTCCACACAAAGCATAAAAACTGAGGAGCCCGTGATGCACGGGAGGGTGTATAGGCAGAGGGGAGGGGTTACACTTTTGAGTGTAATACTTTGTGTGGCCTCCGGAGGCAGAAGCTATACACCCAATTGTCTGGGTCTCCCAATGGAGCGACAAAGAAAAACCCGCAGAGCGTTCCCGTTCTCCGAGTAGGATTTCCCCTTTAATCCCATCCAAATATATATATATATATATATATATATATATATATATATATATATATATATATATATATATATATATATATATATATATATATATATATATATATATATATATATATATATATATATACACACACATATATGCATATACATACTTACATATGTATAAAATATACATGTGTGCGCACACATGTGTGCGCATATATATGCATATATATATATATATGCATATATCTATATATATAATTGCCTTATTCTGTCTGTCTGTCTGTCTGTCTGTCTGTCTATCTGTCTGTCTGTCTGTCATGCTCCGAAATTGTGTCCTTACGGTGACACAAAGCTGATTGGCCGCTGGGCTCGCCATGGCCCCGCCCCCCCACACGGATTGGCCTCTCGCCCCGGCTCTCTGCAGGCCCCGCCCCCTCACGCAATGCACGCTCGCTGTGGCCCAACTGACACGGGGCTCCGATTCCCAGGTGAGTACACACACACACATCAGATCACACTCACTCTCACACTCACTCTCACACATCACATCCACACACTCACAACATGCTGGGATATCGCTTGCTTCTACACCGGCTCCGTCAGGATCCCGGCAGCGCCAGACATAACCTTGCGATGCTGGGATCTTAACGGAGGCCGTGAAAGCTGGTAACCATTATACACATCGGGTAACTAAGGTCCCTTAGTTACCCGATGTGTATCATAGTTACCAGTGTACACCGGCTCACACTCACTCTCACACACACCTCACACACACATCACATCGCATCCACACATCAAGGTCCTGCAGCTGCGGAACATACATAACATAACAGCACACACACACACACACACAAATCAGATCACACTCACACACATACACACATCACATCGCATCCACATACTCACAACATCCTAGGATATCGCTTGCTTCTCGGCGGCGATACTGTGCTGTGAGCTTCCAGGACCTGACGGAGGATCACATGGCCAGAAGCATGTGATATCCCCGGATGTTGTGAGTATCAGCGCGTATGTGCAATATCGTCAGTGTCTGTGTGTGTGAGTGTATGCGATCGGGTGTGTGTGAGTGTATGCGATCGGGTGTGTGTGTGAGTGTATGCGATCGGGTGTGTGTGTGAGTGTATGCGATCGGGTGTGTGTGTGAGTGTATGCGATCGGGTGTGTGTGTGAGTGGATGCGATCGGTTGTGGTTGTGAGTGGATGCGATCGGTTGTGGTTGTGAGTGGATGCGATCGGTTGTGTGTGTGAGTGGATGCGATCGGTTGTGTGGGTGAGTGGATGCGATCGGTTGTGTGGGTGAGTGGATGCGATCGGTTGTGTGGGTGAGTGGATGCGATCGGGTGTGGGTGAGTGTCGGCAGAGGAGCACGGCGTGCTGGAGGAGGCTGGGAGCAGAGAGGCTGATCTTGGGGAAGGCTGGGAGGGGGGGGCTGATGCTGAGGGAGGCTGGAAGGAGAGAGGCTGAGCAAACGTGCTCCATCCGCCATACTGCGCACTCCCCATCGTGCTGCATCCCCCATGCTGCGCACTCCCAAACGTGGTCCATCCGCCATGCTGCGCACTCCCAAACGTGGTCCATCCGCCATGCTGCGCACTCCCAAACGTGGTCCATCCGCCATGCTGCGCACTCCCAAACGTGCTCCATCCGCCATGCTGCGCACTCCCAAACGTGCTCCATCCGCCATACTGCGCACTCCCCATCGTGCACCATCCGGCATGCTGCGCACTCCTAAGCGGATGGAGCATGATGGGGGGTGCGCAGCATGGCGGATGGAGCACGTTTGGGAGTGCGCAGCATGGCGGATGGAGCACGTTTGGGAGTGCGCAGCATGACGGATGGAGCACGTTTGGGAGTGCGCAGCATGACGGATGGAGCATGTTTGGGAGTGCGCAGCATGCCGGATGGTGCACGATGGGGAGTGCGCAGTATGGCGGATGGAGCACGTTTGGGAGTGCGCAGTATGGCGGATGGAGCACGTTTCGGAGTGCGCAGCATGGCGGATGGAGCACGTTTGGGAGTGCGCAGCATGGCGGATGGACCACGTTTGGGAGCGCGCAGCATGGCGGATGGAGCACGTTTGGGAGTGCGCAGCATGGCGGATGGAGCACGTTTGGAAGTGCGCAGCATGGCGGATGGAGCACGTTTGGGAGTGCGCAGCATGGCGGATGGAGCACGTTTGGGAGTGCGCAGCATGCCGGATGGTGCACGATGGGGAGTGCGCAGTATGGCGGATGGAGCACGTTTGGGAGTGCGCAGCATGGCGGATGGAGCACGTTTGGGAGTGCGCAGCATGGCGGATGGACCACGTTTGGGAGTGCGCAGCATGGCGGATGGAGCACGTTTGGGAGTGCGCAGCATAGCGGATGGAGCACGTTTGGGAGTGCGCAGCATGGCGGGTGGAGCACGTTTGGGAGTGCGCAGCATGGCGGATGGAGCATGATAGGGGGTGCGCAGCATGGCGGATGGAGCACGTTTGGGAGTGCGCAGCATGGCGGATGGAGCACGTTTGGGAGTGTGCAGCATGGCGGATAGAGCACGATGGGGAGTGCGCAGTATGGCGGATGGAGCACGTTTGGGAGTGCGCAGTATGGCGGATGGAGCACGTTTCGGAGTGCGCAGCATGGCGGATGGAGCACGTTTGGGAGTGCGCAGCATGGCGGATGGACCACGTTTGGGAGCGCGCAGCATGGCGGATGGAGCACGTTTGGGAGTGCGCAGCATGGCGGATGGAGCACGTTTGGAAGTGCGCAGCATGGCGGATGGAGCACGTTTGGGAGTGCGCAGCATGGCGGATGGAGCACGTTTGGGAGTGCGCAGCATGCCGGATGGTGCACGATGGGGAGTGCGCAGTATGGCGGATGGAGCACGTTTGGGAGTGCGCAGCATGGCGGATGGAGCACGTTTGGGAGTGCGCAGCATGGCGGATGGACCACGTTTGGGAGTGCGCAGCATGGCGGATGGAGCACGTTTGGGAGTGCGCAGCATGGCGGATGGAGCACGTTTGGGAGTGCGCAGCATGGCGGATGGAGCACGTTTGGGAGTGCGCAGCATGGCGGGTGGAGCACGTTTGGGAGTGCGCAGCATGGCGGATGGAGCATGATAGGGGGTGCGCAGCATGGCGGATGGAGCACGTTTGGGAGTGCGCAGCATGGCGGATGGAGCACGTTTGGGAGTGTGCAGCATGGCGGATAGAGCACGATGGGGAGTGCGCAGCATGGCGGATGGAGCACGTTTGGGAGTGCGCAGCATGGGGGATGCAGCACGATGGGGAGTGCGCAGTATGGCGGATGGAGCACGTTTGGGAGTGCGCAGCATGGCGGATGGACCACGTTTGGGAGTGCGCAGCATGGCGGATGGAGCACGTTTGGGAGTGCGCAGCATGGGGGATGCAGCACGATGGGGGGTGCGCAGCATGGGGGATGGAGCACGATGGGAGGTGCACACCTCCCCCCAACACACACACACACGCGCACTGCACAACACACACACACTAGGAATCACAAACAACGCCCTACACAGACACCCACACACACAGACAACGCTGCACACACAAATATACGCACATACTGCACAACACACACATTGCTCAAAACATACCTCCCCCCAAAACACACCACACCCACACAAACCGCACAACACACACACACACACAACGCTACAGACACACAGCGCTCCACAAACAACGCAACACACGCAACACACATACAACACCGCTCTCACCCCCCGCGACACTCAGAACATGTACAGCGCCCTACACAAACACTTGGTAACTACACACAACAACATCTATATATATAACAAAAATCATACATGAACTACACAATACGTAAATTCTAGAATACCCGATGCGTAGAATCGGGCCACCTTCTAGTATATATATATATGCATATATATATATATATATATATATATATATATATATATATGCATATATATATATGCATATATATATATATATATATATATATATATATGCATATATATGCATATATATATATATATATATATATATATATATATATACATATATATATATATATATGCATATATATATATATGCATATATATATATATATATATATATATATATATATATATATATATATGCATATATATATATATATGCATATATATATATATATATATATATATATATGCATATATATATATATATATGCATATATATATATATATATGCATATATATATATATATATATATATATATATATATATATATATATATATGTATATATATAGGTAGGTAGGTAGGTGTGTGTGTGTGTGTGTGTGTATATATATATATGTATGTATGTATGTATGTATGTATGTATGTATGTATGTATGTATGTATGTATGTATGTATGTATGTATGTATTGTAGGGTAGGTGCTTTAATATACTCGCAAATCTCTGCATTCCCAGGTCGTCAGACCAATGCTGTTTTTCTTAGTCATGCGGTGGCCAATTCGACTTGCCGGATCACACTGGGCTATGTGCGTTACCCGGAAGTCTATTTACAATGTAAGATTGTAGAGCATCAGAGCATTCCTTACATTGTAAAAGTCACTTCTGGTTCACACAGAGGCCAGCGTGATCTGGAGAGGCGGAGTAGCCATCATGTAACGCCACAATCGGTGAGTATATTGCTGCATTCTACACTACACCACATGTATATGCACCCAGGCTAGATAGATTGATATGAGTTGCATGTGGCAAAAAATGTTCCTGCTCCTACCTCAGCAAATCTGCAGTGATCTCGTAGCAATTTGTTACATTGCAATTTTGCTGTGAATTTCATCCTTTTATATTAAATGTTTATTAAGATTAATATTATTGCAACAGATTAAGCATGATGTGGAATTGACAATCACAACATGCTTAAACATTTCTGCTACATGCATTTTCAGTTCCACAACTGGAGGTTTTGTAAGGTAACTCCCTCCATCAGAACGTCATACAATAGAGATAAAAGGTGAAATCAAGAGAAATTCATACACGCAGTATTACAGTATAATAGATCCTCTAACTATGATCTAGCCAAAATTAACCAGAATTTTAAGACATGTCGGCTTACTTCTGTGCAGCTTTCCGAGGCCCCTTCGCTGGTCCCCTGCCTCTTCGTTTCTGTTCTACTTGTTCAGGTTCTTGCTCTTCGCTGATATGAAGCGCTTCCTCCTCATCCACTTGGGGGCTTTCTATCGGGACGGACTTTTTTCTACCTCTCCTGGGAGTCTTTGGTGCTGGGTCTTCTTTAACAGCAGGCGCTGCCTTTGCAGACTTTGGCGGTCTTCCACGTCTCGCTTTTTTAGGTGGGCTATTCTGTTCATCTTCAAATTCGAGGAGGTCTTCCTTTAACCTTTTATCTGGCCACTGTTGCTCGTCTGATTCGGAAGCAGGTGCTGCCCTCTTTCTACCTCGCTGGCCACCTCTGGGTTTTGATTCCTGAACAGATTTGGAGAGATCATCCATGCTTAAGCTATCATCTGGATCTAGGAGAGATTGCTTTTTGCGTCCTCTCGGCTTTTCAATGTCGGAGTCGTCTCTCTTATCACCTTTCTTCACAGACAATGGAGAAGACATCATTGAATAGTCTTCATTTTCACTATGATCAAGCTCTGTGCTGTCAAGTCTTTTCATGAAACAAAAATAAAGAATACATAAACATGGCATCCAGAATCTAAGCTGTCAAATAATACTGGTGACAGTCTGGTCTTATCTGTACAGCCTTCCACTGACCAAGGTGTGTAAACCATAAAGGGGGTCGGATCCAAGGTTTGTAAATCCTTACATTGATCAGGATTCTCCGGTGCCGGCAGCGAGACACGGTGGTCATGTGACCACAAGTACGCGATATGTATACTGCCGGACACACTCCTTCGCTCCATTCACATGTGTTGATTGAGGCTGCGAGGAGTGGTAATGTGGCCAGGAGTAAGCATATCGCGTGCTTGTGGTCACATGACCACCCGCTCCCAACGCCGGAGAATCACAACAGTGACTGCAGACTTTTGGCAAAAGCCTGGACAACCCCTTTAACTCTTTAGCTCCTATTAGTCTAACTTTCCAGAATAATCACAGAAGACACGTGCTCTGTGATTCTCACATACTTATGAGAATACAGTAAGTCACACACTTTATCCCCTGACAGTAATCACACCATTTGGTGAGCTCCTCATATTTACAGGTATGTGAACTGCTCAGATTTTAGATGTTTTCAGGATAAAGAATTTGTGGATATATAGAGTACTGGGAAAACGTTTTAGACAGGAGTGGAAGAAAAGCGGCAAAAAAAAATTTGGGAAAGAAGGGAATTTTGTTACTTACCGTAAATTCCTTTTCTTCTAGCTCCTATTGGGAGACCCAGACGATTGGGTGTATAGCTACTGCCTCCGGAGGCCAAACAAAGCATTACACTAAAAAGTGTAAGGCCCCTCCCCTTCTGGCTATACACCCCCCGTGGGATCACGGGCTCAGCAGTTTTAGTGCTAAAGCAAGAAGGAGGAAAGCCAATAACTGGTTTAAACAAATTCACTCCGAAGTAACATCGGAGAACTGAAAACCGTTCAACATGAACAACATGTGTACCCGAAAAAACCAAAAATCCCGAAGGAAACAGGGCGGGTGCTGGGTCTCCCAATAGGAGCTAGAAGAAAAGGAATTTACGGTAAGTAACAAAATTCCCTTCTTCGGCGCTCCATTGGGAGACCCAGACGATTGGGACGTCCAAAAGCAGTCCCTGGGTGGGTAAAGAAATACCTCATGTTAGAGCTGCAAAGACAGCCCTCCCCTACGGGGAGGCAACTGCCGCCTGCAGGACTCTTCTACCTAGGCTGGCGTCCGCCGAAGCATAGGTATGCACCTGATAATGTTTGGTGAAAGTGTGCAAACTCGACCAGGTAGCTGCCTGGCACACCTGTTGAGCCGTGGCCTGGTGTCGTAATGCCCAGGACGCACCCACGGCTCTGGTAGAATGGGCCTTCAGCCCTGATGGAACCGGAAGCCCAGCAGAACGGTAGGCTTCAAGAATTGGTTCTTTGATCCATCGAGCCAGGGTGGATTTTGAAGCCTGCGACCCTTTGCGCTTACCAGCGACAAGGACAAAGAGTGCATCCGAGCGGCGCAGAGGCGCCGTGCGGGAAATGTAGATTCTGAGTGCTCTCACCAGATCCAACAAATGTAAATCCTTTTCATACCGATGAACCGGATGAGGACATAAGGAAGGTAAGAAGATATCCTGATTAAGATGAAACGAGGATACCACCTTAGGGAGAAACTCCTGAATGGGGCGCAGCACTACCTTGTCCTGGTGGAACACCAGGAAGGGAGCCTTAGATGACAGCGCTGCTAGCTCAGACACTCTCCGAAGAGACGTGATCGCTACCAGAAAGGCCACTTTCTGTGATAGTCGAGAAAGTGAAACATCCCTCAGAGGCTCGAAGGGCGGCTTCTGGAGAGCAACTAGTACCCTGTTGAGATCCCATGGATCTAACGGCCGCTTGTACGGGGGAGCGATATGACAAACCCCCTGCAGGAACGTGCGCACCTTAGGAAGTCGTGCTAGACGCTTCTGAAAAAACACGGATAGCGCCGAGACTTGCCCTTTCAGGGAGCCGAGCGACAAGCCCTTTTCTAACCCAGATTGCAGGAAAGAAAGAAAAGTAGGCAATGCAAATGGCCAGGGAGACACTCCCTGAGCCGAGCACCAGGATAAGAATATCTTCCACGTTCTGTGGTAGATCTTAGCAGACGTGGGCTTCCTAGCCTGTCTCATGGTGGCAACAACCCCTTGAGATAATCCTGAAGACGCTAGGATCCAGGACTCAATGGCCACACAGTCAGGTTCAGGGCCGCAGAATTCAGATGGAAAAACGGCCCTTGGGACAGTAGGTCTGGCCGGTCTGGTAGTGCCCACGGTCGGCCGACCGTGAGATGCCACAGATCCGGGTACCACGACCTCCTCGGCCAGTCTGGGGCGACGAGTATGACGCGGCTGCAATCGGATCTTATCTTGCGTAGCACTCTGGGCAAGAGTGCCAGAGGTGGAAACACATAAGGGAGCCGGAACTGCGACCAATCTTGCACTAGGGCGTCTGCCGCTAGAGCTCTTTGATCGCGAGACCGCGCCATGAAGGCCGGAACTTTGTTGTTGTGCCGAGACGCCATTAGGTCGACGTCCGGCACCCCCCAGCGGCGACAGATTTCCTGAAACACGTCCGGGTGAAGGGACCATTCCCCTGCGTCCATGCCCTGGCGACTGAGGAAGTCTGCTTCCCAGTTTTCTACGCCCGGGATGTGAACTGCGGATATGGTGGATGCTCTGTCCTCCACCCACATCAGAATCCGCCGGACTTCCTGGAAGGCTTGCCGACTGCGTGTCCCTCCTTGGTGGTTGATGTATGCCACCGCTGTGGAATTGTCCGACTGAATTCGGATCTGCTTTCCTTCCAGCCACTGCTGGAAGGCTAGTAGGGCAAGATACACTGCCCTGATTTCCAGAACATTGATCTGAAGGGTGGACTCCTGCTGAGTCCACGTACCCTGAGCTCTGTGGTGGAGAAAAACTGCTCCCCACCCTGACAGGCTCGCGTCTGTCGTGACCACTGCCCAGGATGGGGGTAGGAAGGACCTTCCCTGTGATAACGAGGTGGGAAGAAGCCACCACTGCAGGGAATCCTTGGCCGACTGGGAAAGAGAGACTTTCCTGTCCAGGGACGTTGACTTCCCGTCCCATTGGCGGAGAATGTCCCATTGAAGTGGGCGCAGATGAAACTGTGCAAACGGGACTGCCTCCATTGCCGCCACCATCTTCCCTAGGAAGTGCATGAGGCGTCTTAAGGAGTGCGACTGACCGTGAAGGAGAGACTGCACCCCTGTCTGTAGTGAACGCTGCTTGTCCAGCGGAAGCTTCACTATCGCTGAGAGAGTATGAAACTCCATGCCAAGATACGTTAGTGATTGGGTCGGTGACAGATTTGACTTTGAAAAGTTGATGATCCACCCGAAAGTCTGGAGAGTCTCCAGCGCAACAGTCAGGCTGAGTTGGCATGCCTCTTGAGAAGGTGCCTTGACCAGAAGATCGTCTAAGTACGGGATCACCGAGTGTCCCTGAGAGTGCAAGACTGCTACCAGTGCCGCCATGACCTTGGTGAAAACCCGTGGGGCTGTCGCCAGACCAAATGGCAGAGCTACGAACTGAAGATGGTCGTCTCCTATCACGAAGCGTAGAAAACGCTGGTGCTCTGGAGCAATCGGCACGTGGAGATAAGCGTCTTTGATGTCTATTGATGCTAGGAAATCTCCTTGGGACATTGAGGCAATGACGGAGCGGAGGGATTCCATCCGGAACCGCCTGGTTTTCACATGCTTGTTGAGCAGTTTTAGGTCCAGAACAGGACGGAACGAGCCGTCCTTTTTTGGAACCACAAAGAGATTGGAGTAAAAACCTTGCCCTTGTTCCTGAAGAGGAACAGGGACCACCACTCCTTCTGCTCTTAGTGAGCCCACCGCCTGCAGAAGGGCATCTGCTCGGTCGGGATGTGGGGAAGTTCTGAAGAACCGAGGCGGAGGACGAGAACTGAACTCTATCCTGTACCCGTGAGACAAAATGTCTGTTATCCACCGGTCCTTGACCTGTGGCAGCCAAATGCCGCAAAAGCGGGAGAGCCTGCCCCCGACCGAGGATGCGGAGAGAGGAGGCCGAAAGTCATGAGGCAGCCGCCTTGGAAGCGGTTCCTCCGGTTGCTTTCTTTGGGCGTGATTGAGCCCGCCAGGAATCTGAGTTCCTTTGGTCCTTCTGAGTCCCTTTGGACGAGGAGAATTGGGCCCTGCCCGAGCCTCGAAAGGACCGAAACCTCGACTGTCCCCTCCTCTGTTGAGGTTTGCTTGATCTGGGCTGGGGTAAGGAAGAGTCCTTACCCTTGGACTGTTTAATGATCTCAGCCAATTGCTCACCAAACAGTCTGTCTCCCGATAATGGCAAGCTGGTTAAACATTTTTTGGAAGCAGAATCTGCTTTCCATTCCTTTAACCACAAGGCTCTGCGCAAAACTACAGAGTTGGCGGACGCCATTGAGGTCCGGCTCGTAGAGTCCAGGACTGCATTGATAGCGTAGGTCGCAAACGCAGACATTTGCGTCGTCAAGGACGCCACTTGCGGCACTGCTGGACGTAAGATAGAGTCCACCTGTGCCAGACCAGCTGAAATAGCTTGGAGTGCCCACACGGCCGCGAATGCAGGAGCAAACGACGCGCCGATAGCTTCATAGACAGATTTCAACCAAAGGTCCATCTGTCTGTCATTGGGATCTTTAAGTGAAGCCCCATCTTCCACTGCAACTATGGATCTAGCCGCAAGCCTGGAGATTGGGGGATCCACCTTTGGACACTGGGTCCAGCGTTTGACCACGTCAGGGGGAAAGGGATAACGTGTATCCTTAAGACGTTTGGAGAAACGCTTGTCTGGATAAGTATGGTGTTTCTGAACTGATTCTCTGAAGTCAGAGTGGTCCAGAAAAGTACTCAATTTACGCTTTGGATATCTGAAATGGAACTTCTCCTGCTGTGCAGCTGCCTCCTCTGCTGAAGGGGCTGGGGGAGAAATATCCAACAGCCTATTGATGGCCGCTATAAGGTCATTTACCATGGCGTCACCATCAGGCGTATCCAGATTGAGTGCGGTCTCAGGATTGGACTCCTGATCACCCCCCTCTGTCTCATCATACAGAGACTCTTCTCGCTGAGACCCTGACCAGCGTGATGACGTGGAGGGTCTCTCCCAGCGAGCTCGCTTAGGCTGCCTGGGACTGTCATCCGAGTCAGAGCCATCAGCCTGTGATGCCAGGGACCCCCTTGGAGCACGGATAAGTTCCAACTGAGGGGGACCAGGGAGCATTGACTCAGCAGTGTCCATGGTCTGGGTAACTGGCCTGGACTGCAAGGTTTCCAGTATCTTTGTCATAGTCACAGACATCTTATCAGCGAAAACTGCAAACTCTGTCCCCGTCACCGGGGCAGGGATCACAGGCGTCTCTGCCTGGGTCACTACTATCATAGACTCCGGCTGCCGAAGCGGCACAGGGATCGAACATTGCACACAATGGGGGTCATTGGAACCTGCCGGTAGATCAGCCCCACATGCGGTACACGCCTCGTATACAGCCCGTGCCTTGGCACCCTTGCGTTTTGCGGATGACATGTTGTTGTCTCCTTAGAGCAGTATAGGGTATAAGCCAAGAAGCGACCGCAGTGCAATATGTATATATATATATGGCACAGTAAAAGTACACCAATAAAAACACTGTGGCACTAGTGGGGCCAGCACATATGTGCCGCTTACCGCCCGCTGAAAAGCGGGTGTGTGGTCGCCAAAATCCCTTGTCTGGGTCTCCCAGAGCCTGTGTCCGTTCTCCAGCCAGACTGCATGCAGGATTGGCTGCCGGCGTCCTGTGGAGAGGGGCGGGCCCTGGGCGTATACAGACAAAGTGCGGGAAACATGCGTCCCACTGTGCCCAGTGAGAGGGCTGGAGCATGTAAATAAGGCTCCAGCCCTCGGCGCTGCCTATTGCACAGCGTCTCTCCCCTTCCCTGATTGACAGGGTGGGGGCGGGAACGAAGCGGAGCTAGGCCGCAAAAGCCGGGGACTAAATTTATAAGCGCCGCCGTCGTAAAAGCACGGCCGGCGCTAAGTCCCCGGCGCACCACAAGCCTCAGCCGCGCCGCCGCTCTAGGGGCGGTCGGCGCGGTAGTTCCCAACCATAAAGTCACTCAGTTAAGCTGCAGTGACACGACCCCAGCGCTACTGTCCCCGGCGCACTAGCACACCCAGCAAGTCTGGAGTGTGCCTGTGCCTGTCTGAACGGGGACACAGAGTACCTGAATGTTGCAGGGCCTTGTCCCTGAACGGTACCCAGCTCCGTATCCAGCAGGTTCTATGGGTCTGTGGATGGAGCCCGGCCTCAGGGCTTGGGGGCCGGTAAGATCCCACTTCCTCAGAGCCCCTCAGGGGGATGGGGAAGGAAAGCAGCATGTGGGCTCCAGCCTCCGTACCCACAATGGGTACCTCAACCTTAACAAACACCGCCAAAAGGAATGGGGTGAGAAGGGAGCATGCTGGGGGCCCTTAGTATGGGCCCTCTTTTCTTCCATCCGATATAGTCAGCAGCTACTGCTGACTAAACAGTGGAGCTATGCGTGGATGTCTGACCTCCTTCGCACAAAGCTTGAAAACTGCTGAGCCCGTGATCCCACGGGGGGTGTATAGCCAGAAGGGGAGGGGCCTTACACTTTTTAGTGTAATGCTTTGTGTGGCCTCCGGAGGCAGTAGCTATACACCCAATCGTCTGGGTCTCCCAATGGAGCGCCGAAGAAAAAGCGATATAACAACTAGAAGTGTTAATCGTTTATTCACTTTGTATCTTGTTAATCGACAAAAACAGAGAACTGTAAAATCAAATGCATTACTGATGTGACCACAAACTCCTTCAAAATAGCATCAATTCTTAGAGAACGAACCACAGATCTCGTGTGCATGTAAGTGTGTGCAAATGCTTCCCTCTCCATGTAATCCCTGACACACAAGACAAGGTCGAGATCAGGGCTCTGAAGGGGCCAAAATCATCACTTCCAGGACTCCTTGTTCTGAAGGTAGAGTTCAATTATATTAGCTGAATGTTTGCAACAGAATAATGACCCCATTCAGAGTCCTCACGGATGGTATTACAAGATGGACAAGTATCTCTCAGCATTAATGACACCATTAATATTGGACAAGTTTCCAACTTTTGCTGAAATGTAGCCCCAAACTTGAAGAGAACTTCCACCATGCTGCACTGTTGCCTGCAGACAATCATTGTATCGTTTTTCAGCCCATAGGCATCAACATGCCTTCTGCAACAGCCAAATATTTCTCATTCGACCGCATGAGCCCGGAGCACCTTCTGCCATTTTTCTGCACCCATTTCCTATGTTTTCATGCATAGAGGAGTCGCCTGGCCTTGTTTTCATGTCAAGAATATGGCTTTTGGCTATAATTTTTGCATGAAGAACACTTCAGGGTCCAAATGGTTCCTCCCTGTCAAGTTCTTTCAAAAAGTGCATACAAGTGAACCTGGGGATAACGGATGCGGTTTTGAAGGCAAAAAGCGGTCACATCAAATTTTTTATTTAGATTTATCTTTTGTTTGTTCACTTTTGTTCATTGATTAAAAACAAAAAACACTTCTACAGTCTGTCACATTTTTTCTATATCTGCATAAAACTTTTGCACATTACAGTGTGTATAGAAAAAAACCCAAAACACATGGCATATCTGGACATCCTGAACTTTTATGAAAGAGGTATTGTACATCTAAACATTAAAGCTCTGCTGGGGTCAGACTTTTGCAAAAATGCACAAAAGTTTGTGATTACAGCTAAATATTACGCTTTGTTTTAATGCATGATTCCAGGTCTTACATGCTAAGTAGCATTATTAGGTGGCTACTTTCTTCTTGTAAACAATGGCTACAGGGCTAGAATAGTTATGGGTTTTTTTTGGGTTGGGGGGAGGGTATAGTATTATAGTATTCAGAGTATTTTGTTATGTTAAACACACTGTCCTGGAATCTCCATCAGAACTAGGTTCTCTGCAGTCCATTTATCATTGCCTTTGCGCCTTTTGCTCTAAAAGATCAAATAGTTTTAATAGTGACTTGTATTTGCGCCTTACTTATTATTAAAATTTGTACCTTTAGAAGTTAACTTAACTTAATTTTTGCAACTTTCCAGAATAAAGAAACTAGCCCAAAAATGAATGAAAAAGCCAAAAAAAAATAAAAATGGTTTGGGGCTCTTTTTGTACATTAAAGTTAACGGTGTTCAAATTATGTACCCCTTCACGACCTTTGACATGCGTCATGACAGCCAGAAGTCAACTACTGACCCCTGTGCCTGTCAGTACACTCTTCCTGTGAAAGTCGGCTGTGAACGTTCATAGGAGATCATCATTTCTCCCATACAGAGCAATGGTTATGCACTGCCCTGTACAGCAAAAGTGATCCGACGATTACAGCTACAGGTCCCCTAAGGCAGAATTATTATTATTATTTTTTATTTTTTTTAAAATGCAATTAAAAGAGGCGATCAAAACATTGTATCTACCCCAAAAATGATATCTGTAAAAACTTCAGCTCAGAGCAAAAACTAAGCCCTCACCCTGACCTACATCCCGAAAAATGAAAAGGTTACAGGTAAGGGAAAATGGCGAAAAAAAATAAATAAAATAAATTACAAATTTCCAATTCTTTTTCACCACAGAATAAATAATAATAATAATAATAATAATAATAATAATAAATAATAATCCTATACATGTTGGAAATGGAAACATTGCAAAGGTCATGAAAGGGTTAACATTACGGATACTCAAAAGCAAACCAAAGATAATGCCCAAAATCCTAAATTGAACAAACTACAGAGCAAAGACTAAAACATAACGTTTAATAAGTTAAATTCTAAAACCAAATTAGACAATACATAAAGTGCAGTGCAATAATGTGCAAGAAGGGAATTTTGTTTACTTACCGTAAATTCCTTTTCTTCTAGCTCCTATTGGGAGACCCAGACAATTGGGTGTATAGCTTCTGCCTCCGGAGGCCACACAAAGTATTACACTTTAAAAAGTGTAACCCCTCCTCTGCCTATACACCCTCCCGTGCATCACGGGCTCATCAGTTTTGGTGCCAAAGCAGGAAGGAGGAAACTTATAAATTGGTCTAAGGTAAATTCAATCCGAAGGATGTTCGGAGAACTGAAACCATGAACCAAAAGAACAATTCAACATGAACAACATGTGTACACAAAAAAACAACAGCCCGAAGGGCACAGGGGCGGGTGCTGGGTCTCCCAATAGGAGCTAGAAGAAAAGGAATTTACGGTAAGTAAACAAAATTCCCTTCTTCTTTGTCGCTCCATTGGGAGACCCAGACAATTGGGATGTCCAAAAGCAATCCCTGGGTGGGTAAAAGAATACCTCGATAAAAAGAGCCGAAAAAACGGCCCCCTCTTACAGGTGGGCAACTGTCCCCTGAAGGAGTCGCCTACCTAGGCTGGCATCTGCCGAATCATCGGCATGCACCTGATAGTGTTTCGTGAAAGTGTGCAGACTCGACCAGGTAGCCGCCTGACACACCTGCTGAGCCGTAGCCTGGTGTCGCAATGCCCAGGAAGCACCGACGGCTCTGGTAGAATGGGCCTTCAGCCCTGAAGGAATCGGAAGCCTAAAAGAACGGTAGGCTTCAAGAATCGGTTCCTTGATCCACTGAGCCAAGGTTGACTTGAAAACCTGAAATCCCTTACTCTGGCCCGCGATCAGGACAAGAGCGCATCAGACCGGCGCAGGGGCGCCGTGCGAGAATGTAGAGCCGGAGTGCTCTCACCAGATCTAATAAATGCAAATCCTTTTCACATTGGTGAACTGGATGCGGACCCAAAGAGGGTAAGACGATATCCTGATTGAGATGAAACGGGGATACCTTAGGGAGAAAGTCCGGGACCGGACATAGAACCACCCTATCCTGGTGAAACACCAGGAAGGGGGCTTTGCATGACAGCGCTGCTAGCTGAGACACTCTTCTGAGTGATGTGACTGCCACTAGGAAGGCCACCCTTTGCGAAAGGCGAGATAGAGAGATCCCGCATCGGCTCGAAAAGTGGCTTCTGAAGAGTCGTCAGCACCCTGTTAAGATCCGAGGGTGTTAACGGACGCTTGTAAGGTGGGACCGGAAAGCGCCGATACTTGTCCCTTGAGAGAGCCGAGAGACAAGCCCTTGTCCATTCCGGATTGAAGGAAAGAAAGAAAAGTGGGCAAGGCAAACGACCAGGGAGTAAAACCCTGATCAGAGCACCAGGATAAGAAGATCCTCCAAGTCCTGTGATAGATCTTGGCGGACGTTGGTTTCCTGGCCTGTCTCATGGTGGCAATGACATCTGGAGATATCCCTGATGACGCTAGGAGCCAGGACTCAATGGCCACACAGTCAGGTTTAGAGCCGCAGAATTCAGAAGGAAAAATGGCCCTTGAGGCAGCAAGTCTGGTCGGTCTGGGAGTGTCCACGGTTGACCCACCGTGAGGTGCCACAGGTCCGGGTACCACGATCACCTCGGCCAGTCTGGAGCGACGAGGAAGGCGCGGTGACAGTCTGACCTGATCTTGCGTAACACTCTGGGCAGTAGTGCCAGAGGAGGAAATACATAAGGCAGTCGAAACTGCGACCAGTCGTGAACTAGCGCGTCTGCCGCCAGAGCTCTGTGACCCTTGGACTGAGCCATGAATGCCGGGACTTTGTTGTTGTGCCGAGACGCCATTAGATCTACGTCCGGCGTTCCCCAGCGGCAACAGATCTCTAAAAACACGTCCGGGTGAAGAGACCATTCCCCTGCGTCCATGCCCTGGCGACTGAGAAAATCTGCTTCCCAGTTTTCTACGCCCGGGATGTGAACTGCGGAGGTGGTGGAGGCCGTGGCTTCCGCCCACAGCCGAATCCGCCGAACTGCTCGGAAGGCTTGACGACTGCGTGTGCCGCCCTGGTGGTTGATGTACGCAACCACCGTGGCGTTGTCCGACTGAATTCGGATCTGCCTGCCCTCCAGCCACCGCTGGAACACCGTTAGGGCTAGATCCACTGCCCTTATCTCCAGAACATTGATCTGAAGGAAGGACTCTGTCGGAGTCCAGGTTCCCTTCTAGGTACGTCGACCTCCTGTCCCATTTGCGGTGTCCGATAGAATCGGACACAGACGAAACTGCGTAAGGGAACTGCCTCCCTTGCTGCCACCATCTTCCTTAGAAAGTGCATGAGGCGCCTCAAGGGGTGACTGGGCCCGAAGGAAAGATTGCACCCCTGTCTGTAGTGAACGCTGACTATGCAGCGGAAGCTTCACTATCGCTGAGAGAGTATGAAACTCCATCCCGAGGCAAGTCAGTGATTGGGTCGGTGTCAGTTTTGACCTTGGAAATTTGATGATCCACCCGAACCCCTGGAGAGTCTCCAGAGCAATGGTCAGGTTGTGTTGACATGCCACCCAGGAGGGTGTCTTGACTAGAAGATCGTCTAGGTAAGTGATCACCGAGCGGCCCTGAGCGTGTAGGACCGCCACCACTGCTGCCATGACCTTGGTGAAGACCCGTGGGGCTGTCGCCAGGCCGAATGGCAGTGCCACGAACTGAAGGTGTTCGTCCCTGATGGCGAAACGCAGAAAGCAATGAAGCTCGGGTGCGATCGGCACATGGAGATAAGCATCCTTGATGTCAATTGATGCTAGGAAGTCTCCTTGTGACATCGAGGCTTCAGAGTGTTCACCGCCTGAAAAGGTGCATCGGCTCGCTTGGGGGGCGGAGATGTTTCGAAGAAACGAGTCGGAGGACGAGAGCAGAGCTCTATCCTGTAACCGTGAGACAGAATGTCTCTCACCCATCGGTCTTGGACATGTGGCCACCAGGCGTCGCAAAAGCGGGAGAGCCTGCCACCGACCGAGGACGCGGTCTTGGTGAGGCCGAAGTCATGAGGAAGCCGCCTTGTGACTTAGACCGCCATGCAGAAAAGTTCCTCTAGCCCTCCTCTGACCTGTTGGACGTGGAGGAACGGAACTTTGCTGAGGACCGAAATGACCGAAACCTTTGGACTGGGGCAAGGACGAGACCTTTCCCTTGGACTGTCTAGTAACTTCATCCAATTGCTCGCCAAACAAACGGTCGCCAGAAAATGGCAAACCGGTTAAGAACTTCTTGGAAGCAGAGCCTGCCTTCCATTCACGTAGCCACATGGCCCTGCAGACTGCCACCGAATTGGTGGATGCTACCGCTGTACGGCTCGCAGAGTCCAGGAACGGCGTTCATGGCGTAGAACGAAAAAAAGCTACGCCTGAGAAGAGAAGGCCACAACCTGCGGGGCAGAGGTATGTGCAACCGCAATAATCTCAGCCAGAGAAGCTGAGATAGCTTGGAGTGCCCTCACGGCTGCGAAGGCTGGAGCAAAAGATGCGACTATGGCTTCATAGATGGATTTCATCATAAGCTTTATTTGCCTGTCAGTGGCATTCGTGAGAGATGGACATCTGCCACTAATACTACGGATCTAGCCGCCAGCCTAGAGACTGGAGGATCCACCCTGTGACACTGAGCCCAACCCTTAACAACGTCAGGGGGGAAAAGGGTAACGTGTGTCAATAAGGCGCTTAGTAAGCGCTTGTCCGTAAAGTTCTGTGCTTCTGGACGGCCCCTCTGGAGTTAGAGTGATCGAAACACGCACTCCTGATGAAGTCGGGGAAGGTTCCCAGCGGGCCCGCTTAGCCTATCAGAGGCCCCGGTCCGTGACGGAGTTCTCACCGTGGGATCTGGGTGTTACCCCAGGAGCCCCTTGATGTACCGACCCAGAGGGACCCTGGAGCGATGAACTCACAGCTCCCTGGCCCTGTGTTACCGGTCTGGACTGCAAGGCTTCCAGTATCTTAGCAGACCCTCTGTCCATAGACTGAGTCCTGGAATGTGAAAGCTACTCAGAGATTTGCTGATTCCAACATGCAAACTCTGTCCCTGTCATCTGTGCAGTGGAAACCGGCGGTACCACCTGGCCGAGGGTCCCACCAGTGCCGGAGGCTCCGGCTGAGTGAGTGCCCTCGGGGCCAAGCATTGTACACAATGAGGGTATGTGGAACCTGCCTGTAATATAGCCGCACAAGAGGTACAGGTTGTAAAATAAGCCAGTGCCTTGGCACCCTTACTCTTTAAGAGCAGACAATAGCATGTCGTCCGCAGAGTAATCAGTGAGGGTATACAGCCAAAAGCAAATAATGCTGCCGAACAGTGAGATCATATACCATATAAATAAACATATATATATATACACACACTGCGGCACCAAGGGGGGTCAGCACCTGAAAACTGGTGCCCCACAGTGCTCAGTGAGGGTGAAGGAGGATACCAACGTATGCTCCAGCCCTCCCTGCCGACGTCCAGTCGGCCGTCCCGTCGTTACCCCTGACTGGCAGGCCCGAGAACGGGAGTATATGGTACTAGGCCGCAAGAGCCGGGGACTAAATTTAAAAACGCGGCCGGCAAACATGGCGCGGTCGGCGCGGTAGTCCCAGTCTCACAAACCACTCAGCAACCGCTGCGGCATTTGTAACACAGATGCTGCATGCACCGTCCCTCAGGGGACACAGAGTACCTTATGATGCAGGGCTCTGTCCCTGATGATGTCCAGTCTCCTGTCCGTCAGAATCCCCCAGGGGCTGCGGATGGAGCCCGGTCCCAGGCATGGCGACCGGTTAGGATCCCCCTCTCCCAGAGCAGTGTGAGCAGATTCTGAGATCCTCCACCGGCAGAATTATAACAATGGCTGCCGGCGTTCCGAGGGGAGGAGAGAGCCGTGGGCGGAACCGCAAAAGTGCGGGAATCTGGTGGCCCATAGTGATCAGTGAGGGGGGCGGAGGACAGCGAAGTGTGCTCCAGCCCTCACTGTCGGCATCATACCGACCGTCCCGCCTTTCTCCCTGACTGGCAGGCTCAGGGGCGGGAGTTTAACACACTAGGCCGCAAAAGCCGGGGACTAAAGTAAAAACCGCGGCCGGCAAACAGGCACGGTCGGCGCGGTAGTCCCAGACAAAAAATCCACACCGCAGTCGCAGCTGCGTCTGAGGCCAAGGTGCTTCATGCACCGTCCCAACGGGGACACAGAGTACCTGTAGATGCAGGGCCATGTCCCTGACGATACTCCGTCTCCTGTCCGGCAGATTCCCCCAGGGGCTGCGGAGGGAGCCCGGTCCCAGTGGCTGGATGACCGGTTAGGATCCCACTTCCCCAGAGCCCCTAAGGGATGGGGAAGGAAAACTGCATGTGGCTCCTGCCTGTGTACCCGCAATGGGTACCTCAACCTTAACAACACCGCCGACCTGAGTGGGGTGAGAAGGGAGCATGCCGGGGGCCCTGTTAGGGGCCCTCTTTTCTTCCATCCGATATAATCAGCAGCTGCTGCTGACTAAAATGTGGAGCATTGTGTGCATGTGTGCCTCCTTCAACACAAAGCATAAAAACTGATGAGCCCGTGATGCACGGGAGGGTGTATAGCAGAGGGGAGGGGTTACACTTTTTAAAGTGTAATACTTTGTGTGGCCTCCGGAGGCAGAAGCTATACACCCAATTGTCTGGGTCTCCCAATGGAGCGACAAAGAAATATAAATAGCATAGATCTCACCCGATCCTTCTCCATGAGTAGATCAAACACCACCAGATAAATGATTCACACAGGGCGGAAGAAGGGTTCAGCAGTCCAGGGTACAAATATAATTTCTCCTAAACCCCTGTCGTGCCCCATGCAGTTGCTTCCCCCCTTACAAGGGCAGCACCCTTGGGTGTATTGCATTGTATGGGTGTAAGTATTGTAAGCTACCCCAGCAATAATCAGGCCCTTTCAACGTGTTTCCCTCGCAGGTTAAATCCGAGAGTTCATCAGTGGAGTAAGGGGGAGCACAGCCTGCAGTGGCAGGTATGTACATAACACACAGCACCAATCATGTGTGCTAATAGTCAGTGGAATCACCCTTGTAAGGGGGGAAGCAACTGCATGGGGCACGACAGGGGTTAGGAGAAATTATATTTGTACCCTGGACTGCTGACCCTTCTTCCGCCCTGTGTGAATTATTTATCTGCTGGTGTATGATCTACTCATGGAGAAGGATCGGGTGAGATCTAGGCTATTAATATTTGCACATTATTGCACTGCACTTTATGTATTGTCTAAATTGGTTTTAGAATTTAACTTATTAAAGGTTATGTTTTAGTCCTTGCTCTGTAGTTTTTACATTAGATATAATTTTTAATTACATCAATATTTACTTTAATTAATGGAAATCTGCCATTAGGACTACTTTTCCAATAAATGTAAATCACAGCTGTCATGTGGCCACAGTATTACCAAAGTCCTGTTGATGCGTTGAAGTGAGGACAGGACAAGGGGCAGCTATTTCTATACATCAGCAATAACAGTCGGTGAAGATGTGAGTATATGGTATAAAGATAGGGTAAAGAATATTATTCCGTACCTGCTCTTAATCCTTCCTGGAGAGCTTGGATTAGAGCCACTGCTTGCATTGCTTACAGTCTCCATTCTAGAGGACTTGGACTGTGTTTGCTTCCCTGCTGTGGACAGCGGCTTGTTTACTGCACCAAGAACATTTGTGGACTTAGGCTGGGAAAAAAAAAAATAATAATTTACAAAAAACACTTCTTTCAAATCAAAGACAAAATCCCCCAGAAGCACAATATGGTGAATTCTACAATAAACAGCATAACATCTACCTGTTCACAGGAATTCAACACTTACCTGCACATACACTATGCACAAAAAGTTAGAGATATTTGGCTTTCGGGCAAAATTTGAGGGTGATCACAATATACACACTGACCTTTTCAGGAAAACGTACAGTGACCTTCTCTAGATTTTAGATGCACATGTCAAACTGTTCAATATTTCAGCATAATTTGCTGTTCTCTAACAAGGAAATTCACAAGTGTTTGAGTGATCCATGAATCGCCCAATAAATTAATTATTTAACAGTCCCCCTCCTCATGCTGTTGACATTCTGATATCATCAGACCAAAACGACACCGAACAATTGATCAGCAGTATCTCACCATTGCGAGGCTTCAAGCAGGATATTCTCAGACCAAGTGGTCACAGAGTGTTATCAGTAGGTTGCAACAGAGATACAAAGAGACTGGAAAAGTCACAGAAAGGCATATAAGTTGAAATCATTAGGCCACATACTGTACTGAAGACGCTTCAGTGTGAACAATGCCCTTCAGAATCGGATGATTGATGCTACACAACTCCAGGCACATTTAAGGGAGGTAACAGGTACCCAAGTGTCATGTCAGACCATACAAAACAGTTTATGTCAGTCTGTGTACTAGACAACCTGCATGGGTATCTGACATCACCACCAGGCACAGGCATCATTGTCATGCTGGACGAGGGACCAGTGGGCCTCAGTGCTGTTCACTGATGAAAGTTTATTCACACTGATCAGAAAAGATGATCGCCTGCAATGTTGGAAACGTCAAGGAGAGCGCTATTCATCAGCAACTGTAGTCACCAGACAAGCCTTTCGTGATGGTGGTGTTATAGTGTGGACCGATGTGTCCAGTCAGTACAGAATGGCCCTAAACTTTGTGAATGGTGCAGTGAAAAGCCGATACTACTTGAATAACATTAATCCAGTCGTTGTGCCGCTGTATGAACAACACAGGCCTAACTTCATCTTCATGGACGACAATGCTCCAACTCATCAAGGTCGCATCATTAGAGAACGGCTGCTGGAGACTGGGGGACCTCAAATAGAGCGGCCTGCACTTTCTCCAGACCTAAATCGCATAGAAAACCTACGGTATCAGCTGAGTTGCCGTGTAGAGCCTGTAACTCTGTATCACAGAACCTCAATGACTTGAAGGCTGCAATTCAAGAAGAGTGGGATACCTCCGCACACAATAACTCCACTTGTGATCAGCAGGAGACGTCATTGTCAGCTGTAATTGATGCTCAAGGCCACATAAGTTATTGGGACACTGACATTTTGGAGGGTTATACCCACCACTGCTGTTGGCTTTTGTTTCAATAAATGGTTTGAGATGAGGAAATCACCATTGCTGCTTCTTCTTAAATTACCTACTGTCATGACAAAATATCACTGTAGTGTGAACGTTTTACATAAATTTCACTGAAAAGCCAAATATCTTTATAACTTTTTCTATGCAGTGTATAAAGCCACAACAGAGACAATACTATAGCACTGCTATGGCCAATGACAGGAGCATCAGATGACAACACAAAGGAGCCAGCCTGAATTACCACAATCATAATGTAGCAATGCAATGACTACACAATTACCAATCTTACCTTTCCAGGAGTGAAAAATGATTTCATATCGGCAGGAAGATAATTTTTGGTGTTGCTAAAATTCTGCGGAAGAACCAAAAATATATTATATGATTTTTGCACAGAGATACATTATAACAATTTCTACGAAGCTAAGTACACAGCAAAAAGCTCCCAGCATACAGGTTAAAGGGGTGGTTCACCTATATTTTTTATTGTCTAGTTCGATATTATATTGAGAAACAATCTTTCTCTCAAATACCTAGTGTTGGCAATAGTGCCTGTGAGAGGCGATATTGCAGACCGATGTTCCTGCTCCAGTGACGTCCCTGTCAAGTGCTGCACACGTCACATCCGTGCAGCCGGCTGTATTCTTCCTCCATCACTGAGCTGTGAGCGGTGTTTCACCGCTGTCACAGCCCATCTGCTCCCTGCTCCCCCTCCCTCCTCCCTCACAGCACAGCGCGTCGCGTCTCTTGCTTGCAGCGAAGAATACAGCTGAATGCACGGATGTGATGTGTGCAGCACTTGACGGAGACGTCACTGGAGCGGGAACAGCGGTCTGCAATATCGCCTCTCACAGGCACTATTGCCAACACAAGGTATTTGAGAGAAACATTGTTTCTCAATATAATATCATAGTATCATAGTATCATAGTTTTAAGGTTGAAGGGAGACTCTAAGTCCATCTAGTTCAACCCGTAGCCTAACATGTTGATCCAGAGGAAGGCAAAAAACCCCAATGTTGCAAACAAGTTCCAATGGGGAAAAAAATTTCCTTCCTGACTCCACATCCGGCAATCAGACTAGTTCCTTGGATCAATACCCTGTCATAAAATCCAATATACATAACTGGTTATATTAAATTTTTCAAGAAAGGCATCCAGGCTCTGCTTAAATGTTAGTAGTGAATCACTCATTACAACATCATGCGGCAGAGAATTCCATAGTCTCACTGCTCGTACAGTAAAGAATCCTCGTCTGTGATTATGATTAAACCTTCTTTCCTCAAGACGTAGCGGATGCCCCCGTGTTCCAGTCGCAGGCCTAGGTGTAAATAGATCTTTGGAAAGGTCTCTGTACTGTCCCCTCATATATTTATACATTGTGATTAGATCCCCCCTAAGCCTTCGTTTTTCCAGACTAAATAACCCCAAGTTTAATAACCTGTCTTCGTATTGCAGCCCACCCATTCCTCTAATAATCTTGGTCGCTCTTCTTTGCACCCTGTCCTATCGATCTGGACAATAAAAAATATGGGTGAACCACCCTTTTAATTTTTCCATGGGCCCCATTCACCAAGTCATAGGCCAAAAGATTGTATTCAGACACAAGCCAATGAGACAGACGGCAAAAGAATACATTTTCTTTTACACTTGGGGCTTTTGGAAGACAAATAACAGGGATTGATTAAGACTGTGAACATCATGGGTCAAGTATCTCATGAACAATTATGCTGTGTAAATACACATGCAGAAGAAAAATGAAGATGGCAAGTTACCATGTGCATCAAAGCAAGAGTTTCAAAAACAGTATCAGACAGGTAGGGGGTAAATAATGATGTCCTGTCTGTATTCTCCTTTACCTCCTCCCCTCTCCAGGAGATGTGGTATGATCAGACCATGTTCCTGTACGGTCAGACACGGACATTACACAGTACACAGCAGGGACACATATATAAGATTCTCAGCACAGGAACATTTTTTTTAACACATCTAATTGTGGAAGTTATTATTAGCATTCCAAGATCTAGTGATTAAGATGAACTTTCTTTGTGGGGAAACCCCTTTATCACTATTGATTCATTCACCCCTATATTTCAACTGTAGGACTGAAAACAAAAAGGGGGAGATGGCATATGACAAGACTGCACATGTTTTGCTAGTTGTCTGCATAGGAGCTGCAAACAAATTAACACAGGAGATTTGCCAAGACCAGTTACCGAACTTGATACATAAAAAATAAATTAATTTGTCAGAAAGGTTGAAAAAATGCAAAATCACGTCTTCTTAAAAGGGGTTGTCCAGTCTAAATCCATAAGTCTGCAGACACTATGTGTCATTCTAAGTGACTGCAGACTTATGAATCCTCAGAGTGCACACTGTGCGCTGTGAGAATTCGCCGGTTTTAGAGTCTGGAACGGTGGTTACGTGGCTGCGAGCACGTAATATGCACACTCCCGGACAGATCAACTAGGGGGTGGCATACTTGCTCTATACACTTGCGTTGAGCGAGGCCTCTGCCCTCTAGTCGGATTCTGGCCATAAATTATGCATATCAAGTCCCCGCAGCCACGTGACCACTGTTCCCGACTCTGAAACCGGTGAATTCTCACAGAGCACAGTGTGCTATGTGAGGATTCATGAGTCTCAGAGTGACTGCAGATTTATGCATTTACACCAGACAACCTTTTTAAAGAGAATTTATTAAAAATACTTCTGGGGGAATCGTAAAATGTATTTATTCATCCCTTTGCTCCTTTTAACAATTTTTTTTATAAGCCAAGATAACGATGTCCACTTTAGGGGACTTTTTTTTTTTTTTTACTTAAGTGCATGTAATTGGAGCTAAAAAAAAACAAAACATTTTATTTTTTTTGCAATTGGGTTTAATTTTGCATTGACTGCCTCCAATATCTTCTGTTTTTCACTTTATTACCAGCTGAAGAATGAGTTAGCAGTCCTCTGAGACCAATGTGTTTGTGTGTGTCTTAGTAATGACTAGAACACAAAAAACTGGCTAGAAAGAGTAAATTTTCTGAAGACAGCTTTCCTTTAAGTGTTTGATTTCCATTAACTATACCCCCTCCTACAGGTATAGTTAGGCACTGTCCACAAATAATTATCTACAGAATATCTGAGATCCACTGGGAATAACACTTCGAGAGTGGATAAAGCACCTTATACATATAAAAAGAATTAGGAAGAGGTTATGTCCCCCAATGAATAAGACAAGAAAAATTTTGCAGTTAAAAAAAAAAAAAAATGTAACTTTTCCACGTCATTGTAGTACACAGACTATGAGATGCTCAAAAGTAGTCTCTAGAGGTGGAAGGAAAAAAAAAAAAGACACGAGCATAGATGTCCCCGAGTCATGCGATCAATAGAGGAATTGCAGGATATGCACTCTAAGGATCCCTGAACAGGGTTGGCCAATAATGAGGAAGATAATCCAGCTGGGTGCAAACGGTTTCTTTATTCGTGCATGAGAGGATAGTGCACAATAAACGTTTGTTGTGCACTATCCTCTCATGCACGAATAAAGAAAACCGTTTGCACCCAGCTGGATTATCTTCCTCATTGTTTGTATTGCGGCTGGGGCAGGGCTGACATCAGAGTCTGGGCAGCGGTCACGTCAGCTAGCGGTGAGCTGGATCCTCAAGCAGGGTTGGCCAATATCTGTGAAGACTTGAACAGCACAAGTTTCAATTCAAGATGATCCCACAATGACTTGTGCTTTACTGGAATTTGCTACAGACTGCAAGAAAGCTGAACACCCTGAGGTCTTTAGGACAAGCATGTCAGACTGGACCCACTGTGGAGGGATGAAACAGAAGAAGAGCGAAAAAGCCTTTGCCTATGAAAGGCTAAAAAATCCAGGAAAGAACATTCTTATCCTGGTGAATACCACAAAGTAAAGCGATGAATTGAGGACAAGTTTAAGGTCTTGTGAAGATATAGGCTGATGTAAGGGGACCACTCCCTGCATAAAAATATGTACTGAACTGTTCACCAGGCATAGGACATGATTGAGTTGTCTTCATTCACACCAGCATGAAAGGACTTTTATTTTATGCTGAATTGAGGAGGATGATGGCTTTTTGCAGTGTTTGTGTCCCTTGTGAATCAAGGAGGATTCATGTTTTTTTGGATTGTTTGGCTCTGTTGTAAATCGAGGAGGATGATGGCTTTGGAGTGTTTAGCTCCCTTGTGAATTGAGGAGGATGATGGCTTTTTGGAGTGTTCAGCTGCCTTGTCCAGAAAAGAACAACATTTATTCTAGTATGGCGGCATTACAAAAACAAAAACCCTCACCATGGCCCTGATCCACTCTCGCCTTGACGACTGTAACTCTCTATTAGTCTCCCCCTAACTAGACTCTCTCCTCTACAGTCCATCCTTAATGCAGCAGCCAGGGTCACCTATCTGGCTAACCACTACTCGGATGCCTCCTGCTCTGTGTCAGTCATTGCACTAGCTGCCCATATATCACAGGATCCAATTCATACTGCTTGTTCTCACCCACAAAGCTCTCCACAGTGCGGCACCCCCCCTACATCTCCACCCTCCTCTCTATCATCCCACCCATTCTCTACGCTCTGCAAAGGACTTTCGACTAACGTCCGCACTAATTCGAACCTCCCACTTCCGGATCAAAGACTTCTTCCGAGCTCCACCAATCCTCTGGAACGCTCTACCCCAAGAAGTTAGGACGAATCACAACTTACTCAGCTTCAGACACACCCTAAAAATGCATCTTTTTAGGGTGGCCTATCACACTCCCTAGACAAACTAAATTCACTTAATCCCTCCACAACTTCTCAGAACATAACCCCACGTCAAACTCCACGGCACCCAAATGCATCTCAAGGTTCTGGCCAACTGGTCCAGTAAGCTATTATCTATCCCCCATTTTCTTGAGATGGCTGGATTGTCATTGTAAATAAGCACTTGTACCTTGCCCCTCCCCCCATCTCATTATAGATTGTAAGCTCTCACGAGCAGGGTTGTCGTTTTTCCCTCTAAATATTGTATTTCTATAACTGTTACTTGTTTGTATATGATCCTCCTGAATTGTAAAGTGCTGCGGAATATGTTGGCGCTATAGAAATAAAGATTATTATTATTATTACTATTACAGCCATGGTACTAATGAGAATTTAGAGACTTTGGATCGGCTGAACCTAGAAGATAATTTCCCATAAAAAAGGGATGCCAAAAGGTGTTACTAAGTTTAACTTGGTAGGATATGTGCCTAAAAAGTTAAATCCATAGTGAGGAAAAGCATGAAGAGAAATTCTGCTTGACATGTAGAAACAGCGAAGATAAAAACCATACCATTATTCAGGCAAACACCCAGTGCCACTGCTAGAGTATTTAGGGCTCAGGATAGAAGTGACTG
Source organism: Anomaloglossus baeobatrachus (assembly GCF_048569485.1). Classification (NCBI taxonomy): domain Eukaryota; kingdom Metazoa; phylum Chordata; class Amphibia; order Anura; family Aromobatidae; genus Anomaloglossus; species Anomaloglossus baeobatrachus. The sequence goes on from NC_134354.1 coordinate 719,352,717, forward strand.
ACCATAGTGTGGGGCAAGGTCTAGCCTTGCAGGAAGCCACCACCTCTGCCTGACATAGAACCACTCTTTACTTCAGTAGAATATTCCTAAGGTCCAAAATTCTTCAACATTTAAATTTGACAAGTATTAGGATGATACATAAAATAAAAATGGGGTGCAGGGTGGACGAAGGGAAGGAAAAACATTTCTGGTCTGAACGGTGGTGAATTATTTAGGTTGCTGATGTTCAGCTGCAGTCAGTAAGGTTTATTTGAAGATTCATAGATTAGCAGACTGGAATACACTGATGTGAAGCCAGGAATGGAAATAGATGAAGTACACCGTGATGTAAGCTTGAATCCCTGTGACAGCCTGTGAAACTGACAATTGAAAAAGGGAGGACAGCAATTTAAGTTGGCTTGATCAGATGCCAAGGACAAGAACTAAGACCAGGAGGAGGATAGACACGATTGAAAACATCCACTATCACTCTCCTGTGGAAGAGATGAAATAATCATTCTCAGAGAGGAAACAGTGAAATATCTGGGGAAAAAAACAGCCTGGATGAGCCACAATCAGTAAAGTTAGGGAATATAAGATTATTTTCTGTGGCCTATAGAGAGCTTTGTGACGTGATTAAAAGGGCTTGATACAAGCAGAAGAATAAGCCTTCACTTTTAGCAGTTTTATGAAGTCAGTCAAAACAATTAGATCAGAACAAGATGCTAGCACTTAAACCTGATTGATCAAGCAGTAGCCTGAAACATTACTTCGAAGAAACTGTGTCCCCAAACTACATGGATAGGAAAAAAAGGAAAAAATTAATTCTGCCACCTACCACCCAGGGGCAAGCTAAACAGACTTTGTTGCCCTACAGCTGACAGAGCATATATATATATATCTCTCTCTCTCTCCCCTCTCTCTCTATCTCTCTCTATATCTATTTATCTCTCTCTCTCTCTCTATATCTCTCTCTCTATATCTCTCTCTCTATATCTCTCTATCTATATCTCTCTATCTATATCTCTCTCTCTCTCTCTCTCTCTATATCTATCTCTCTCTATAATTCAAATTCAAATATGCTTTATTGGCAGGACCAAAATACAATTAGTGTTGCCAAAGCAGGAGAAATACAGTAAGTGTGGTGGGAGGGGATCAGGGTTATGGGGAGTTTGGGGCACAATTTGGGCTCTGAAAGTCCATTTAGGGGTCTTAGATTCCCCTCAGCTTATGACATGTGGTGACATATTGGGCGGCGATCTCCACCATTGATTCCTCTTCCCCCAGTAGGAAGCGGAGTTTCATGTCCTCGTCCATGGATGGAAAGTCCGGGGTATGGGTGGTAAATTTCTGGAAGTGGGAGGCCCTCACTGCTGAGTATTTGTCACAGTGCAGTAGGAAATGCGTCTCGTCCTCCAGAGCCCCCTGCTGGCAGTGCTGGCACAGTCTGTTCTCCCGCGGCTTGTATGTTTGTCGGTGCCGCCCTGTTTCCACCTCTAGGCTGTGGGCACTCAGTCTGTACAGGCTCAGGGTCTGCCTGTCTTTGGGGTGGCGTAACCTTTCCAGATATGGGGCCAGAGTGTAGTCCCTCTGCAGTGACCGGTAGATGCCGAGTTTCTGGGAGTTCTCTAATTCACTCTTCCAGTCCTCTATGTATTGCATCTTGCAGCTCTCAGAGATCTCTTTTATTTGGGCTTTTGTCAGGGTGTGTTGCTGACTTTGGCTGCCGCAGTTCTTGGCTTGCCCTGGGCTCCGGCTCAGCAGGGCTTTATGATGGTAGGAGCTGGGGTTGCTGTTCTGTATGTGCGCCTGGTGTGATAGCGCCCTCTTGTGTATAGTGAACCATAAGGGGAATCGGCCCAGCTCTGCCCGACAGGCTATGTTTGAGGTGCTGCGATGGACTTGGAGGAGATATTTACAGAACTCCATGTGGAAGACTTCGGTAGGGCTTGAATCCCACTTTGTGTGGTCTGGGTAGGTCACTGGGCCCCATACCTCGCTGCCATATAACAGTATAGGGGTGATGACGCTGTCAAATATCTTGAGCCAGACTCTCACAGGTGATTTGAGGTGGTACAGTTGTCTTCTGATGGCATAGAAGGTTCTGCATGCTTTCCTTTCAGGGCTTCTGCTGCTTGCTTGAGGCTCCCGTTATTGCTTAGCTCCAGACCGAGGTAGGTATAGCTGCTGGTGTTCTCCAGCGTGGAGCCATTTAATGTGAAGGAGGGAGTGTTTATTTTGTTCTGGTTCCTCTTCTGAAACACCATGACTTTGGTCTTCTTTTGGTTGATGGGAAGCGCCCATGTGGTGCTGAATGTTTCATATATATATATATATATATATATATATATATATATATATATATATATATATATATATATATATATATATATATATATATATATATATATATCTCAATGTATCTACAATTGTTATGCAAAAAAAAAATATATATATATACACTGGAACTTCGGTTTACGAGTAACTTGGTGTGCGAGTATTTCGCTATATGAGCAAAGCTTGCTGTAAATTTGTAACTCGGTTTACGAGCAAATACTCACCGCACACACATCCGATTCCGTACTTTAACCGCACTCTGACCCGCTCTTGCAGTCCACACAAACATGCACATATTATGCTCCTTACCTTCCGTTCCCTCACCGGCCTCATGGTTCTTATAGTTCGCCGGTACAGGATGTATATCGGGTAACCATCGCAACCGATACCGGAACGTCCGCTGTCAGCCGCTACTCAAAGGCAGTGCGCTGAACAATCAGAGGCAAGCAGCTCCTGCCTTTGATTTCAGCGCTCTGGCAGCGGAAGCTCCGGCATCGGTCGTGATGGTTACCCGATATACATCCTGTACCAGCGAACTAGCCGGCGAGGGAACGGAAGGCAACGTGAGCATAATATGTGTGTGTGTGTGTGTGTGTGTGGAATGGCACAATAGGGGACCAGGATGGGACATTGAACAAGTTGTGGAACAAATTGTCTGAGCTGCATTAGTTCCTATGGGAAATTTTGCTTTGCTAGAGGAGTAACTTTGTTTACAAGCACACTCCCAGAACGGATTGTTCTCGTAAGCCAAGGTTCCACTGTAAAAAGGAATAGATCCTTATTAACCATGAATAAGAGTTTTTCAGAACATACCTTGTCTGGTTGTGTAAAATAACGCGCTGGTAACACTGGATCTTTAGGAGATTCTAAACTATAAGTTGTACTCTTAGAAATAATTATGTTCATTGCCACATCACAAACTGTATATAGTTTCTGCAAAGAAAAAAAAAAAAAAAGTCTTGTCAATGGTTGTGTCATTTCATATCGTTTATCAATATTTAATGAAATGTCTGTGTACTTCGTTCATTTTGGGGTCATCCGGAGCTTGCGCGTCTTTTGTCTGCTTTATGTTTTCCACCATTTTCCTTATGAAAGCGTGGCTGTTATTTTCATTTTTTGACATCAAGATCTCCAGGATGAACCAAAGACACCTGTTCAATGTGAAACACATGGATGCATTAGGGAACCAATCAAAAGTCAGCACGTAACAAAAACCCCCCCCCAAAAAAAAACCCTGTACAAACTTAATATTGATTTTAGAAATATATCCAATAAGCTCACATTTGAATAGTCAGATACAAATGACCACTGAGAGACCCAAATCACTGATGGAAGAGTAGTCGGCGGAGGTGCCAAGAGTCATCACTAGTTTTCATGCGAATTAAAGCATCCAATGGAAAGCCTTAAAAGGGGTTCCAAGCTTTACAGCAGTCATTGTATATGACTGCAGACTTGTGAAAACTCAATGTGCACACTGCACATGGTCAGGATTCTCTGGTACTGGTGTTGGGAGTGGGAGGCACGTGACCGCAAGTATGTGATTGCCATACACATGCCAACTAGAAATGTGCAGACTCCCTTAAGCCAAGAGAATTGAGCAAGGATGGACACGTCTTGTCCGAATGTGGTAGGAAGTATGCAAATTGCATACTTGCGGTCACGTGACCGCTTGCCCCCAGTATGCACACTGCGCACTGTAAGGATTGACAAGTCTGCAGTCATGTAAAGTGCAGTCACTGCAGACTTGAGCACCAAGCCTGGACAACCCCATTAAGGGAATCAAATGTGATAGTTTCACAAAGAAGTTTCAAAGCCAGAAGTGTATTGAAAAGTGCTGAACATATAAAAAAAAAAAGAGAATTTTGTTTACTTACCGTAAATTCTTTTTCTTATAGTTCCGACATGGGAGACCAAGACCATGGGTGTATAGCTTCTGCCTTCGGAGGACACACAAAGTACTACACTAAAAAGTGTAGCTCCTCCCTCCTAGCATATACACCCCCTGGATAACCAAATATAGCCAGTTTAGTGCAAAAGCTGAAGGAGGACATCCACCCACAAGTAGAGATAGAGCAAAACCCGGAACAACCGGAACCTCTGTCTACAACAACAGCCGGTGAAAACACACGGAACAAGAAAACTGCCAACAGGCAACAGGGAGGGTGCTGGGTCTCCCATGTCGGAACTATAAGAAAAAGAATTTACGGTAAACAAAATTCTCTTTTTCTTCATCGTTCCTTATGGGAGACCCAGACCATGGGACGTTCCAAAGCAGTCCATGGGTGGGAATAAACAGAAAACTGAGAAGTAGGCGAAACCTAACTTCACAAATGGGCGACAGCCGCCTGAAGGATGCGCCTGCCCAAGCTCGCATCTGCCGAAGCATGAGCATGCACTTGGTAGTGCTTCGAAAAGGTATGCAGACTGGACCAAGTGGCAGCCTGACCGACCTGCTGAGCCATAGCCTGGTGCCTGAAAGCCCAAGAGGCACCGACAGCTCTGGTCGAGTGTGCCTTGATCCCCGGCGGGGGAGGCACTTGAGTAGACTGGTAGGCATCGGAAATGGCCGACCTAATCCAGCGAGCTAGGGTCGGCTTAGAAGCCGAGAGGCCCTTATGCTGACCAGTGGTCAGCACAAAGAGAGAGGTGCACCGCCTAAGAGCAGCGGTGCGAGACACATAGATCCGGAGCGCCCGCACCAGATCCAGAGTATGCAACGCTTTTTCAAAGCGATGAACAGGAGCCGGACAAAAGGAAGGCAGGGAAATATCCTGGTTAAGGTGGAAAGGAGATACCACCTTAGGAAAAAAAGTCCGGAGACGGACGAAGAACCACCTTGTCTTGGTGAAAAACCAAAAAAGGTGACTCCGAGGAGAGCGCAGCCAAATCAGAGACTCTCCTGAGGGAAGTTCTGGCCACTAGAAAGACCACTTTCTGTGAAAGACGAGACAAAGAAACCTCCCCAAGTGGCTCAAAAGGGGGTTTCTGCAAGGCCGTGAGAACCAGATTAAGGTCCCAGAGATCCAGAGGCCGCCGGTAAGGCGGAATGATGTGAGATGCGCCCTGCATGAATGTGCGCACCTGAGCCAGCCGGGCGATACGCCGCTGGAACAACACTGACAGAGCCGAGACCTGTCCCTTGAGGGAATTGAGGGATAGTCCTAGCTGCAGACCAGACTGCAGGAAAGACAGAAGGGTCGGCAGGGAAAAAGGCCAAGGGGCATGGCCGGAAGAACGACACCAGGACAGGAAAATTCTCCAAGTCCTGTGGTAAATTTTGGCCGAGGAAGACTTCCGAGCCTGAGTCATAGTGGAGATGACTTCGGGAGGAATGCCGGAAGCCGTCAGGATCCAGGACTCAAGAGCCACGCCGTCAATCTGAGAGCTGCAGAATTCTGGCGGAAAAACGGACCTTGTGAGAGAAGGTCTGGACGGTCCGGGAGATGCCACGGCACCTCTACGGACAGACGGAGCAGGTCTGGGTACCAAGCTCGCCTGGGCCAGTCTGGAGCAATGAGTATGACCCGACGGCCCTCCATTCTGATCTTGCGCAGGACTCTGGGCAAGAGAACTAGAGGGGGAAACACGTAAGACAGACGGAACTGGGACCAATCCTGAACCAGCGCGTCCGCTGCAAAGGCCTGAGGATCGTGGGAGCGAGCCACGTAAACCGGGACCTTGTTGTTGTTGTGCCGGGATGCCATTAGATTCACTTCCGGAGTTCCCCACTTGCGGCAGATCGACCGGAACACTGCCGGATGCAGAGCCCACTCGCCGTTGTCCACGGTTTGCCGGCTGAGATAATCTGCCTCCCAGTTTTCTACGCCTGGGATGTGGACTGCGGATATGGTGGACTTGGAGTCCTCCGTCCACTGAAGGATGCGTTGAACCTCCAACATTGCCAGGCGGCAGCGAGTCCCGCCCTGGTGATTGATGTAGGCAACTGCTGTCGCGTTGTCTGACTGGACTCGAATGTGCTTGCCCGCCAACAGGTGGTGAAAGGCTACGAGAGCTAAGAGCACAGCTCTGATTTCCAGCACATTGATCGAGAGCGCTGATTCGGACGGAGTCCAAGTGCCCTGTGCTCGGTGGTGGAGAAATACTGCTCCCCAGCCGGATAGACTGGCATCCGTGGTGAGGATGCCAGGAAGGAGCGTCCCTGAGACAGAGAGAGGGGCCGAAGCCACCACTGAAGAGAGCTCCTGGTCTGTGGCGACAGAGCCATCAACCTGTGCAGGGAAGAAGTCCGCTTGTCCCAATAGCGGAGAATGTCCAGCTGCAGAGGACGCAGATGGAACTGGGCAAAGGGAACCGCTTCCATTGACGCCACCATCTGACCCAGCACCTGCATGAGGTGCCTGATGGAATGACGGCGGGGCCTCAGAGAGCGCACCGCCAGATGGAGGGACTGCTGTTTGACTAAGGGCAGCTTGACAAGTGCCGGCAGAGTCTCGAATTGCATCCCTAGGTACGTGAGTTCTTGGGTCGGGGTCAAAGTGGACTTGGGCAGATTGACAAGCCACCCGAATTGAACAAGAGTGGCGAGAGTGAGCGAGACACTCCGCTGACAGTCTGCGCTGGATGAAGCCTTGACAAGAAGGTCGTCCAGGTAAGGAATCACTGCCAACCCCTGGAGGTGCAGAACCGCAACCACTGCTGCCATGACCTTGGTAAATACTCGAGGGGCCGTGGCTAACCCGAAGGGGAGAGCCACGAATTGGAAATGTTCCTCTCCGATTGCAAAACGTAGCCAACGCTGGTGTGAAACTGCAATTGGCACATGCAGATAGGCATCTCTGATGTCGATGGATGCCAGGAAATCTCCTTGGGTCATTGAGGCAATGACTGATCGCAGAGACTCCATGCGAAAGTGCCGCACCTGAACATGCTTGTTGAGAAGCTTGAGATCCAGGATGGGCCGGAAGGAACCGTCCTTTTTGGGGACTAGGAAGAGATTTGAGTAAAAACCTCTGAACCGTTCCCTGGCGGGAACCGGTACAATCACTCCGCTGGCCTGCAAGGATGCCACGGCCTGAGAGAAGGCAGCGGCCTTGGAGCAGGGGGGAGTTGACAGAAAAAATCTGTTTGGCGGGCTGGAAGAGAACTCTATCCTGTAGCCGTGGGAGATGAAATCCCGCACCCACTGATCGGAGACGTGTTGAAACCACACGTCGCCAAAGTGGGAGAGCCTGCCACCGACCAAGGACGTTGCTGGCTCGGCCAGATAGTCAAGTGGAGGCTGCCTTGGTGGCAGCAACTCCTGCGGACTTTTGTGGACGCGGCTTCTTGCGCCAGTTGGGCTTCTGGCCCTTGGCTGAGTTAGTGGACGAGGCCGAGGGCTTAGAGGACGACCAGTTAGAGGAACGAAAGGAACGAAACCTCGACTGGTTCCTGCCCTGGACAGGTTTCCTGGTTTTAGTCTGTGGCAAGGAAGTACTCTTCCCGCCAGTAGCCTCCTTAATTATTTCATCCAGTTGTTCACCGAACAGCCTGGACCCAGCAAATGGGAGCCCAGCAAGGTACTTCTTTGAGGAAGCATCTGCCCTCCACTGTCGAAGCCACAAGATCCTGCGGATAGCGAGGGAATTGGCGGAGGCCACCGCAGTGCGGTGAGAGGCCTCCAGCATGGCAGACATGGCGTAGGCTGAAAAGGCTGAAGCCTGGGAAGTTAAGGCAACCAATTCAGGCATAGAGTCCCTAGTGAGGGAATGCATCTCCTCTAGGGAAGCAGAGATGGCTTTGAGAGCCCACACTGCTGCAAAGGATGGGGAGAACGAGGCCCCTGCCGCCTCATAGACAGACTCGGCCAGGAGGTCAACCTGGCGGTCAGTGGGATCCTTAAGTGAGGTGCCATCAGCCACAGATACAACTGTCCGGGCTGAGAGTCTAGACACCGTAGGATCTACCTTTGGAGAGTAAGCCCACTCCTTGACCACCTGTGGTGGAAAAGGATAACGGTCGTCAGAACCACGCTTTGGGAAGCGTTTGTCAGGACAGGCTCTGGGCTTGGACACAGTGGATTGAAAACTGGAGTGGTTAAAGAACACACTCCTTGTTCTCTTAGGCAAGGTAAACTGGTGCTTTTCTGCCAGAGAGGGTTGCTCCTCTGATGCTGGCGGATAGGTCCAGTACAGAATTAATGGACGCAATCAAATCACTCACATCTGCATCACCCTCGGTCAGATCAATGGGGCACATGGAGGTAGCGTCCGAGCCCCCAGTAAAGATATCCTCCTCGTCCTGCGGGTCTGCTCGTGAATCGGAGCCGCGGGACGAGGAAGGAGAGGGATCCCTGCGTCTCCTCTTAGGAGGACGGGGTCTGGGAGCAGATGAAGAATCCTCTGTGAGCTCTGCAGAGCGAGCCGAAGCAGCAGAGGCGCCGTGAAAAGGGGGCTGATGCAAGGTTAGCAGAGTCCGGGACAGCTGTCCCATGGAGTCGGCGAAGGACTGGGAGATAGATTTAGAAAACACTTCTACCCAAGCCGGGGGTTCAGCCACCGGGGCCGGAGCAGCCGGAGGGACCACTGGGGAGACTCCAGGCTGAGGCACCACCATGTTAGAGCAGGCATCACAATGAGGATATGTGCTCGGTTCAGGCAGTACGAGCTTACATGCAGTGCATATTGAGTACAGCCTTGCAGCCTTGCTCCTAGTGTGAGACATGCTGCTGAGGTGGAGGCTCTGCAAGTAAAGAATACACTCCTTCAGAATGACCCCCAGAGAGTGTATAAGAAAGTCCACAACCAGAGGTTGTGGCTTACCAGACCGTTTTGTGTGCCCTACGGATTCCACAGCTTGGACCCCCAGACAGATTGCAGAGATGCAGCAGCCAGCGCCGATCAGTGTGAGAACGCTGATAAAATGGCGCCGGAGTGAGGAGGGGGGGCGGGGCCTAGTCCAAGAGCGGGAACCGGAGGGCCAAGGGGATATACAGGGGAGGGGAACCTCTCCTCAGAGAGGAGTGTCCTCCCCTGAGCTGAACGGCCGGTGGGCGGCGCCGCACTGTCCCTCTGCATGACTGACATGCAGGGGCAGTGAAAACGAAACTAGGCCGCAGCCGAAGCCGGGGCCTAAATTTTACAATGCGGCCGGCGCTCAGGCACCCTCGGCGCGGTTCTCTGGTGAAAACCGGAGAACCGGCCGGAAATGTCACAAATGGTACAAAACACACTCTCCCCAACATTAAAGTACAAGGGACCCCCCTGACAATAACGTCTCAATACTTAGCTTGTGAGACGCAGGGCCAGGTCCCTGAGGGATGAGTGCTCCGTCCGGCAGGGTCCTGAAAGGGCTGCGGATGGAGACCGGTCTCCTGCAAAGCAGTGAGAACCGTGCTGGCTCCCACTTCAAGCCAGAGCCCGAGGGATGGTGAAGGAGCGCGGCATGTAAGGCTCCAGCCTTGAAATCAACCTTAACAACACCGCCGACACAGTGGGGTGAGAAGGGACATGCCGGGAGTCCAGGCTTGGACACGCTTTTCTTCAAACTCTTTAAAATGAAAATCAGATGAGAATGCATGAATGTGGATGTGTTCCTCCTGAACACAAAGCATTGAACTGGCTATATTTGGTTATCCAGGGGGTGTATATGCTAGGAGGGAGGAGCTACACTTTTTAGTGTAGTACTTTGTGTGTCTTCTGGAGGCAGAAGCTATACACCCATGATCTGGGTCTCCCATAAGGAACGATGAAGAAAGATGGATTTATACCTCTCCCTCCTGCTAGATTTAAACTTGGCTTTGGCTCAAAAGACAGCATTAAAACTGTGACATTTTTAAAATAAAAACCCATGAAAACATGCATGCTTCAGAAAACAAAAATAAAAAATAAAAAAAGAAAAATACGCTTTCCTATATGGCTTCATATTTCCAGTGATACTGCATTTAGCCATAAATGCTGAGTCAACTTTCTAACCTGCAATTACACTCAACAAATTGAATTTTCGGCAGAATTAGAAATTTGGCAGATTCGCTGACCTCTAATTACAGCCATAATTGTAATTGCCTGAATTAAAGGAGCCATGTCAGCTATACCACAGTGCGATGCCGTTCATCAGTATGAACGCTCATTCAGACGTCTGTGAAGAAGCCCAGATACTGCTATGAGTCTGAAAACCATGGGTTGAACAATGAAGGAATAAAACCAAGATGTAATCTCAATCACTATATAAACACTTGTCACAGCCCAACACCCCCCCCCCCTAAAAAAAAAAAAAGAATCTGAAGTGATCCATTTGTGCTAGAGTTAGTTTGATCTTTTCAATTGCTACAGCTCTTAGCTGCCATGTGAATATTGATCGCAGACTCACTCTTTAATATCCTTCAGTTGCTCTATATCTTGGATTTTCACGTAGTCCGGATCATGCGCAAGAAGATGAATGGTGTACGGCACAACATATTCTGGCAGCAGAGACAGCAGCTTTTCTGGGGAGAGTAATTGTATGGTAAGAAAACCGCACATTGCTTTAAACAAAGCGTTTAATGTAATAGGAGGAAAGTATATAAATGTAGCAGCGAGTCCCACGGTCATGCAGGTCACCCATTCTTATATTATATCAGGTACAAACATTATCAGCCATCTTTATAGAATTTAACATTTTCAACCTAAAGGGTTTCCAAAATATATATTTTTAAAAGGAATGTGTCAGCATGCATTTGCTATATAATTTGAGAGCAGGATGATGTAGGGGCAGAGACTCTGATTACAGCAATGTGTCACTTACTGGGCTGTGTGTTGACATTTCAATAAAATCAGTTTAGGAGATTAGAACTACAGGACAAGCTGCCTCGTGCTTCCTGGTCCAACCCTGCCCCCACTGGCCTGTCAGTATACAATGAAAGCTGCCAATCAGTGGTGTGTGCTGGGATTTACACAGCTCAGCATTCTGTGCTCTGCTAGATCTACAGCAGAGAAAACTGACTATTGCATCTGCTGCACACAGTAAACCCTGTGACATTGCTGGAATCAGGGTATCTGTCACTCCATCATGCTGATGCTATATTACATAGCAAAAACCTGCTCACAGATTCCTTTAACCCCTTCACGACCAAGGACATACTGGTACGTCCTTGGTCGTGTCCCTGACCTTGATGTAACCTCATATCTTTCCATACATGTTGGCGGACCTGATCAGCTAACAGGCGTGGGTGGATCGGAGATCCACCAGCACGTGTTAACTAGTTAGATTGAGCTGGCAAATTCTTTGATGGGGTGCACACCATTCCCCGCCGCCATCGGCAGCCCCGTGAAGCGATCACACAGAGCCGATGGATTGTCATGACAAAGTTCCCTGTGAATGGCGGCACTCACAGGAGATCAGCATTCCTGCTGTTCAGATGGACGCTGAAGCACTGCTCTGAACAGCAGAAGCGATTGTACAATGAAGCCATAAACTCAAAGGGCATTAGTAAAATGAATAAAAAAATTTTTTTTTAACCAGTTCTCTCCAGTTTTATTTTGTTTTATTTAACATTTTGTTTTTATTTTACTATTCCCCCTAGGAAACTTTATGGATCAGCAGTTGGATTGCTTATTCATTTCTGTTGATCTGAGCTGCACAGCTGTGATCAGCAAAAATGCAGCGTTCCTGTTAGTGCCGGCGCTCTGTTGGCTCTTACAAGAAGTACATCATGGCAGTGTGGGGTCGTCACATGATCCCGAGCTATCACGAAAACCACTGGCTCCCCGTGATCACGTCACAGGGCCACTGATGGTGGTGGGGGAACAGTGTGATCCCCGCTGTGGCCATTTAAATCGTGCTGTCAGTATTTGACAGAGCGATCTAAGTGGCAAGCAGGCACGAGTGGATCGCAAATCCACCCGCGCCTGTTAGCAAACATGTGCGGAAATCAGTGCTGGCTCAGCGCAGTGATTACCGCTACAAGACCAAATGACCAGCATTTCAGTATCTTATTAACTAGGAACAAAAGGCCATCAAGCTTATGTTATTAGGAAAAAAATAAAAATATAAAAAAAAAACAACAAACCTTTTTACTTTTGTGCCCACTGAACTGGAGAAGATGTCAAGTCCATACATCCTCTGCTGGCGCATATATATATATTTATATTATCATCATCTATCGCTATATATCTAATTATATTATGTAAGATAAGGAGTGGTGTTCGCCCCCAGCTCTGCGATGTGTGTGCCATTTTAACTCTGCAAAGCTCAGCTCATGGACTACAGTTGTTCCTGAAGAAACAAGAGAACCATTGTTTCTTCTCTGATTCAACCTCTTCATCCAGGCCACAAAGTTCAATTAATGAGACACTTAATAGGAGACATGATAATATGTAGAGACTCTTTAGATTGCTTTTCACAATAATACGTGAACACTTTAATATTTGGTGGGAGTAAAATGAACAGAAATGTGACTGCTCCAGATGACACACAGAACCGCTCACAGACGAGGCTGCGCAGGACGCGCTGTAGGGTTACTCACCGCTGACGGCAGCGTGCTGCTTCAGATACTCTCTCCTTACGTTAATGTTCTTCACCAGACACTGCCTGGCATGTGCCCTCCTTTCTTTCACGGGATCTTTTGCGCAAAGGGCACAAATTGCCATATATTCAAGTGGAAGCCTCAGTCTAGCCAAACCTTTGTGCAGTTTTTGTGCAAACAGCTGTCTTACTTGATAACACTCATCCTAAGACAACCAGGAAAAAGCACAATAATAGGAATAATGTATATTATATATAACTAGAAAGCAGATTCATGACCTTGTACAATGAAAAGGTGCCATATAGACATTTTATATACATGAGCAGCAGTCACGCAGAAGGGAGGGTGAAGAGACTGCTCAGACCCCATAGGCGTGAGTCCACTGTAAAAATGCCAGAACAACCTAATAATAAACCAATGGGGGAGCATTCATAATGGCCAATGGTGGTCATGGCCTGGTAAGAATGGAAAGCCATGACATTAACAGTCTTATATAAGAAGGAACTTTATAGTTCTTGTAGCTTCATTAATAAATCCTTACATTGACCACAAGTGCGCAGAGCTGATACTGCTCCAGGGTGATGATTTCATGGTAACATGGCTCCTGTGCAAGCTTCACAATGGCAGAGGCAGCCGCCAGCCGCAGCCGTGACATGTCCGGTTTACTGTGGGGGATACAATATTAACAGTAATTGAAATAAAGTAATTTTACTGAAAGCATGCTAATAAAAGTGAATTTTTAGCCAATCGGTCAGTGCTAAATCAAAATAATAAGAGGAGCTGTTAATCGCCCCTCCCCGGACATACAGCTACCGCTCTGCTGCCGCTCGTCCTTGCCAGCATGATGGAGCGGTGACGTCACAACTGCAGAGCACAGCGCTGCTACACGCAATCACACGGCTCAGCGGCTTGTACCGTCTACACTACCATATATACTCAAGCATGAGCAGACTTTCAGCCCATTTTTGTATGCCAAAAACGCCCCCCGCAGCTTCTACTCGAGTGAGGTTTAAAAAAAAAATACCGTATTTTTCGCTTTATAAGATGCACCGGAATATAAGACGCACCCCAAACTTAGACATAAAAAAAGGTAAAAAAAAGAAAAATGGGGTCCGTCTTATACTCCGGTGTTCTCTTACCGGAGGGGGGCAGCAGTGGTGGTGAAGCGGGGTCACAGGAGGCACAGGTTGTGCTGGCAGGCGCGGCAGGTCAGTGGCAGCGGGGTCCGTGGTTGCAGGTGCCGTGGCGTCCGTGGTTGCAGGCGCGGTGGCAGGATCCGTGGGGTTCGTGGTGGCGGCAGCAGCCGTGGCGTGTGAGCCGTGCAGCAGGCCGGTGCAGTGAGTGTCCACGGTCCCGGTTCAGTGGTGGCAGCGGCGACTGCTCAGTGGTGGCAGGGACTGCTCAGTGGTGGAGTGTGTCCGCGGTCCCGGTTCAGTGGTGGCAGCGGCGGCGACGGCTCAGTGGTGGGAGTGGCGGCGACGGCTCAGTGGTGGGAGCGGCGGTAACTGCTCAGTGGTGGCAGCGGCAGGGACTGCTCAGTGGTGGCGTGTGTCCGCGGTCCCGGTTCAGTGGTGGCAGCGGCGGCAACTGCTCAGTGGTGGCAGCGGCAGGGACTGCTCAGTGGTGGCGTGTGTCCGCGGTCCCGGTTCAGTGGTGGCAGCGGCGGCTCAGTGGTGGGAGCGGCGGCAACTGCTCAGTGGTGGCAGCGGCAGGGACTGCTCAGTGGTGGCGTGTGTCCGCGGTCCCGGTTCAGTGGTGGCAGCGGCGGCGGCTCAGTGGTGGGAGCGGCGGCGACGGCTCAGTGGTGGAGTGTGTCCGCGGTCCCGATTCAAGTAATGGCGCCCGGAGCAGCGCGTGCGCAGATGGAGCTCTCATCCAAGAGCTCCACCGGCGCCATCATTTGAAAGTGGGACCGCGGACAACTGGTAAGCTGCACAGCCGCCCGCCCCGCATGCACAGAGTGGCAGCCAGCAGGCTGCCCGCCCACTCTGCGTACAAGCCGCCGGGTACCTGTGCTTGCGTGCGGTGGCAGCCGGGTACCCATGGCTGTGTGCGGGCGGCAGATGGGTGACTGTGTGAGGGCGGCAGCCGGGTACCTGCACGGGCACCCGACTGCCGCTCGCACACAGCACCCGGCTGCCGCCCGCACACAGCCATGGGTACCCGTCTGCCACCGCATGCAAGCACAGGTACCTGGCTGCCGACCCCACACAGCACCCGCTGCCGCCCGTACACAGCCACGGGTACCCGGCTGCCGCTGCATGCAAGTACAGGTAGCCGGCCGCTTGCATGCAGCCACAGGCACCCGCCCGATCGCCTCAGACAGGAACCCCCCCCCCCCCGCTACCGCTTTATAAGACGCACCCCCCATTTTCCTCCCAAAATTTGGGGAGGAAAAGTGCGTCTTCTAAAGCGAAAAATACGGTAAATAAATAAATTCTCACCTATCCTCTGTTTTTGCGGTGTCCCTTACCTGCTTCTTCCTGTCCACAGGCACACAGACCCCCCCCCCCTCCGTGATCGCTGCATGAGGCCGCCGCGTCATACCAGGAAGGAGCCCATACATTCTAGCATCTACCCTGCCGTCAGCGCTTTACTGCAGTTAATTACTTTGCGGCCGCAAAGCATTGAACTGAAGTAAGGCGATGATGGCAGACGGCAACAACGGCTCTGTGCACACGCAGCAATCACGGGGGGCGGGGGGGGGCTTCGGTTTGTGTGTCTGCAGTCAGCAAGCACAGGTAAAATGACACTGCAGGAATGGAGGTCAGGTGAGAATAATTTTTTTCTTTATATGTGAACAACGGCATAATAGATGACAAGCAAGGAACCGGAATGGGGACATTACTAAAGCATGGGGCTTACAAAGCGGCAAGCAAGGATGGGGACATTACAACTAGGGGGCAAGCAAGGATGGGGACATTACAACTAGGGGGCAAGCAAGGATGGGGACATTACAACTAGGGGGCAAGCAAGGATGGGGACATTACAACTAGGGGGCAAGCAAGGAAGGGGACATTACAACTAGGGGTCAAGCAAGGAAGGGGACATTACAACTAGGGGTCAAGCAAGGATGGAGACATTACAACTAGGGGTCAAGCAAGGAAGGGGACATTACAACTAGGGGGCAAGCAAGGATGGGGACATTACAACTAGGGGGCAAGCAAGGATGGGGACATTACAACTAGGGGGCAAGCAAGGATGGGGACATTACAACTAGGGGGCAAGCAAGGATGGGGACATTACAACTAGGGGGCAAGCAAGGAAGGGGACATTACAACTAGGGGGCAAGCAAGGATGGGGACATTACAACTAGGGGGCAAGCAAGGATGGGGACATTACAACTAGGGGGCAAGCAAGGATGGGGACATTACAACTAGGGGGCAAGCAAGGATGGGGACATTACAACTAGGGGGCAAGCAAGGAAGGGGACATTACAACTAGGGGGCAAGCAAGGATGGGGACATTACTACAAGGGTGGACAAGGATGGGACACATTACAATTTATTGGTATCTATTTTTATTTTTGAAATTTACCAGTAGCTGCTGCATTTCCCACCCTAGGCTTATACTAGAGTGAATAGGTTTTCCCAGTTTTTGGTGGTAAAATTAGGGGCCTCGGATTATACTCAATTGTGTACGGTAAATGATTTTCTGCAGCGTTGACGCCAGTTTTGTCACCACTGCAGCCTGTCAGCAAAAACTGGAATCTCAGCAGGAGAGAGTAACGATTCCTCTCATTGCTACTTAGCACTGGCCAATAGACTGCAGAACCTTGTTGCTAGAAAAATAAATTTAGCTTTTTAAGAATTATACAATTTTTATTTTTTTTTTGCACTTTGATTGTTTTCCTTGCCTTCTCACAATATTTGTGTTGACCGACGTGTGTTTTTTTGTTGTTTTTTTACACAGGAGACACTTTAGTTTTGAAAAGCACCCTTTAGTTTAGCATATAATATAATAAAACATGGGGGGAAAAAAATGTCAAAACATTATGTAAAAAAAAAAAAATGCAGTGTTTTATTTCTACCACATTCATTGTGCCGTAAAATTCTGGAAAGAAAGATTGTCCAGGTCCGTCTGATTACAGCGATACTAGACTATTTTTGAAGAAAAAAGGTGCTATTCTCTGTTGATAAGGCCCCCTTCAAGCATCAGTGATTCTGGTACTTATGTTGCAGTTTTTATACGTACCAGAATTGCGGACATACACAGACCCATTAAAATCAATGTGTCTGCGCACATATCAGTGATTTTTCACTGACTGAGTTTCTGTGCGGTGCACACGCGTGTCCGTATTTCCGCACGGATACATGTCCGTTTTTTTTCTGGCATCACTAATGTCACATGGATCACACAGTGGTGTGATCCGTGTAACACGTACCAGGAAAAAAAAACGTATCTTTGAAATAAAATTATTTTTATACCTACCTTCTCCAGCGATGCTGTCTCCGGCCGCTGCTGGTTCCAAGCCGGCTAATTATGGTCATGAATATTCACTGCAGCCGGACACAGCAGAGCCGGAGATTCAGCACCACGGAGAGCAGGAGCGTGGACAGGTGAGTTTGGAGTCCCCGATTTCCATGTGCTATCACGGATTACGGATAACACATTGAAAATGTGCCGTGAAATCACGGCACACGGAGGGACCTATGCGTTTTTAACACATCAGTAAAAAAACGTCTTTCACTGACGTGTGAAAGAAGCCTAAGGGCAAAGTGAGGGCTTTTATTTTTTTTATTAGTGGTGAAATGACATGTTTATTGATACCAGCTTTGTTTACATACAATGCTTGGATTGTTTATTACATTTTTATTTTATTTTTTTTAGGCAGGCCAGAAAAAGCTCAACTCTGAGGAGTTTTTTTTCTATATACTAAGTTTACTGATCTGATTAATTTCACAGTTTAAGAGATAGGACTTTACACATGCAGTAATATCAGATATGTTTATTTGCTTAATTTTTAAGTTGATATGAACTGCTATATGTTTAAAATGAAATTATACTCACATTTTTTTCTTAGTCCCCTTAGGGCAGGGTTAAGGCCCAGTCACACACAGAGATAAATCTTTGGCAGATCTGTGGTTGCAGTGAAATCATGGACATATTGTTCCATTTGTACACAGCCACAAACCTGGCACTGATTGTCCACAATTTCACTGCAACCACAAATCTGCCGCAGATTTATCTCTGTGTGTGACAGGGCCTTTCCTCAACTCCAGTCCTCAATACCCACCAACTGTTCATGTTTTCAGAATTTCCTTAGTATTGCACAGATGATTATTGCAACGCCTGTGCATTGCTAAGGAAATCCTGAAAACAAGCACTGTTGGTGGGCCTTGAGGACTTGAGTTGAGGAACACTGCCTTCCTAAGGAGCTCAGCCTATGACTTCACAACACAGTGATGACAGCGACAAGGGACTGCAGCAGACCGGTCCCCCGGCTATCTCGTTACCGGGGGCCAATGGGAGACGGAGAGTGCAGGCCCCGACACGTTTCACTTTAATGTCTCGGTCAAAGATTCACGACATTTAAAATAAATAAAAGCCACATCTGTAAACAAATTGTGGCAGGAGACACTTTAAGAGCACTCGTGGTGCAATTTTTGCATTTAAACTTGCCAAAAAAAAAAAAAAGGATCCTCACTGTAAGATTAATAGCTTGCCCCATATGTAGTGTACCAGAATCAGATTTAGAACATGGTCTTTGGTTGTACCCCAATACCTCCTCTTTCTATGGATATATAGAACCGACACACTCTGGAATTTGAATATCTTCTTATCCCCTCAGTTGACCATCTCTTTTCTGGAGCGAGGTGGATACTGAATCAAACTAATCTAAAAGCCCCCTAAACTCTTGTGCACATTAGCATTATTGCTAAAAGATTAATCCTCAAACATTGGCTAGAACCTTTAAGGCGATGTGAGCACTAGAAATTGACTTTGACTTTTTCTTAAGGAAAATCCGAACCCTCTGAAAAAATCTCGCACCTGCGGTAAAAAAAATGCACCGAAATCTGCATGCGGTTTTGCCACGGTTTGGTGCGGATTTGCCGCAGGCTGGTCCCTGCGGATTTTACCATTATCTATGGCAAAAACTGCAGGTACCCGAGGAAAAGAAGTGACATGCTCATTAATTCTGCAGCGGTAAATCCGTGGGTATAAAAAAACGCAGTGTGCGCACAGCATGTTTTTTATACCCATAGGTTTTGCTGGGGAATGACTGCAGAAATGTTAGACACATTTTCTGCAGCAAATCCGCGGCAAACTGCAGCTGCGCACATGGCCTTACTCTCACTTTTCCGGAACAGATTGCTATAGTCGCACTGTGCAGTTTATTTGTTAACAAAATTGCATCTCCTGGCAGAAAAAGGCACCTTGTGCCAGGAAACGCAACAAGTAAAACACATGTGTGTTTGTCCCATGCGGTGTGTTTTCAAAACTGCAGGCAAAAAAGCAGCAATATGCATATAGCATTTCTGAATTCTTAGAAGACTTTGCTAAGGGGGGGGGGGAGGAGGAAAGACTTGCAGTTTTGGGCAACAAACTGCAGCAAAAACCGCAGTGTGTACATGGAGCCATAACCCATTGGAAATGCAATATGGACATTCAAAGTGTTTCAGAGTTGCTGAAAAAATAAAGAAACAAGTGGGCAAATTTTTATTGCAATGGAAACAATTATAAAATTCTATACACTGGAGGGAAAAAAAAAATTCTAGCACCCTTTGTCATGTCCTCATGGTATATTCTAGAGGATCTAAAAAAAACAACTTGGGTAAACTCCAGATTAATGCACAAATAGAATCACAGAAAGGAGAAAAGTAAAAAGAAATACACGGGAAATTCCTCCCCACCTGGCAAAGATATCCTGTTGTTCCTACTTTATTTTCAATTACCGTATTTTTCGGACTATAAGACGCACCTGACCATAAGACGCACCCTGGTTTTAGAGGAGGAAAATAGGAAAATAAAATTTTAAGCAGAAAATGTGGTCATGACACACATATGGGGCGAGGATCTGCTGCTGACACTATTATGGGGTAATGTCCTGCTCATATACTCCCCATGCTGCTCATATACTCCCCATGCTGCTCATATACTCCCCGGCCTGCTCATATACTCCCCAGCCTGCTATATACCCTCATCCTCCTCATATACTCCCCAGCCTGCAATATACACCACATGCTGCTCATAATATACCCCTATCCTGCTCATATACTCCCCAGCCTGCTCATATACTCCCCATGCTGCTATATACCCTCATCCTGCTCATATACTCTCCATGCAGCTCATATACTCCCCAGCCTGCTATATACCCTCATCCTGCTCATATACTCTCCATGCAGCTCATATACTCCCCAGCCTGCTATATACCCCCATGCAGCTCATATACTCCCCAGCCTGCTATATACCCTCATCCTGCTCATATACTGCCCATGCTGCTCATATACTGCCCATGCTGCTCATATACTCCCCAGCCTGCTATATACCCTCATCCTGCTCATATACTGCCCATGCTGCTCATATACTGCCCATGCTGCTCATATACTCCCCAGCCTGCTATATACCCTCATCCTGCTCATATACTCCCCATGCTGCTCATAATAAACCCCTATCCTGATCTTATACCCCCACCATCCTGGTGTATGGCTGCATCCTGTGGCAGATAAAAAAATAAACGTTCATACTCACCTCACCTCACTCCCTGCAGCACCGCTCCTCTTACCGTCTATGTCAGCGGCAGCGACACTGAATGCAGCCGTCCTCCTGCGGCATCGCGATGTCCTCCGGTGGTCTGTGCCGGCGGCTGCGTGTGGACACGTGCGCACAGCGATGACGTCATCCCTGTGCGCGCCGCTAGTCACAAGTCAGCTGAGCGGCACAGACAGGAGACCGCGGTGCTGCAGGGGAACGGTGAGTAATGTGTACAGATTCCTGCCCCCCGCACTGATGATGATGTTCGGGGGGCAGTGAATACAGCCGCACATGATCACTCCAGGCTGCAGTTGCCAGGGGTGATCATGCGGGCCGGCTGTTTATTCCCTATCACCCCGCCCACCTGTCAGCGCCGACTTCATCGCTGAGAGATGAGCGGGAGGATGGGCGTGCATATTAAATGAGCGGGCCCACGTGGTCACGGCAGGCTGCTACAGCCTGCTCGTGCCCCCGATGACTCGCTCCACCGCAGCACCTCATTCCCCGCAGCCACAGTCAGACCATAAGACGCACCCCCAACATTTGGGGGGAAAAAAGTGCGTCTTATGGTCCGAAAAATACGGTAAGTGAATGTGACAATATTATTTTCCAGTCTGAACACTGGATATTAAAATATCTTTATTGTATCATATGTAATGTATTATTAATAACTTGCAATAAAAATAATTTTAAAAAGCCACATCTGGAACAAGACACCAGCTCCTGCTGTTAGAGACTGATCCCAGCTATATAATATAGCCGGGGTCTACCGCTCCTGAGCCGCCTTCCACCGGAAAAGCCCTTTCTCAGGACATAAATACACATATATGGCGGGGAAGGGTTAATATTATTAATTTATAAAATGGGTGCTCTGAGAAATGTAAATATAAACACCCTTACTTAGTAAAAAGTTAAGCTTTATCTAGTGCACTGTCAGGATTTTAAACATGGCAAGTGCTCCCTGCTGTGCACAAACTGTCAGGCTGACAATATTCATTGTCAGTCAGCTAAAGAAAGGGGCTTAGGGTCTCCTTTCGTCCACTCCACTTTTGACAGCATGCACTAGATAAAATATTCCTTTTTGCTAACTAAAAGGTATTTAGAAAAAAAATAAAAAAAATTAGGTGTTATTAGATGTTATTTAATTTGTTTTATAACATTTCTCGGAAAACCCCTTTAAGAAATTTACGGTATAAAAGAAAAAAAAATAATTATGACATAATACATAAGTTATCACAGGAAAAAAAAAAAAAAAGTGAAAGGTTTTATTCATTCATTTTACTATTGCTTTTGTAGCACCCCTGCAGTACCAGGTGCCAAAAATGTAACCCGTGGAAAACCCAAACCCCGGAATACCCGTGCCAGCAAGTACAGCAGCAGCATCTTCAGGCCACATACATAACCCCAACACCAGACTGGGAGACTGCCTAGTAACAGGTAAAAGGGGAGGGCACTGATTGGATGGTAACCACCCAACCTGTAGGGAGAGACTCAGGGAGGGGGATGGGCGAGTGGTCAGTTGGAAGCTTGTGGGAGGGATTAGTCTGTGTGTTTTTAGTGAGGGAGTAGAATTAATTTAAAGTCAGAGGAGAGGAGTGAAGGAGTAGAAAGTGGAAAGTACAGAAACTGACCTGAAGAACCCCCGGAGTGCTGTAAAAGGAGTGAGGGACTGTGGAGTACGGAACCAGGACTCCAGGCACCGTGGGTTACCTGTGGAAGTGCAGAAACTCCAGGAACCACGGGAGGCCTGTGGAAGTCTGGAACCAAGGCTCACAGGACTCTGCACAAGGCGGGGTGCAGACCATAGTACAGTGGGACACTTTATAGTCAACTGTTAACTCTGCCGGGCGAGAAGATCTCCAGGGTCCATCGCCAAACAAACAAGCCCGAAGCACAAGCAGTAAAGAGGGGACTGGGGACTGAACCCCTTAAATAGTCCAGGCTGCCTGCATTAGGGCCAAGGCTAAAGAAAAGGGACCTCCAAGTTGCTTTAGGCCACGGGAGTCCAACCACAAACGAGTGTGCATGGAGGATAGCTAACCAAGGTCACAGCTGGCATGGAGAACAGGGGAGCGGGAACACCTGGAACCGGCACCCGTGGGTTCAAGTACTACTATAAAGTAAAGGCAAGTGGAAACTGCAATACTGCTGTGGACTGTGTTCTTGATCATCCCGTGCACTCACACAGACGGTTCCCCACTACAATCCCCATCATTCACTGCTGGGGCCTGTCCCTGCTTGTGGAGGGCTACAAACATCCAGGCTGCATCACTCCACCAGCAGAAACCTGCAGCGGCGGCCCCAAATAACCTGGCCGCAAACCGCAAGTGGCGTAGTCGAGAACTCTTATTATTTTCTTTTATTTTCCCCTTTTCTTTTACGAAAAAAACCCCTTTCTTTTCTGAGGGATGGCACCCCAAGGGGCACGGTACCGGGCCGCAACCACGACTAACCCCACTGCGCACTACAAGCCCGGGACAGAGTACCCCTCAGGCCTGGGGCGTCACACTTTGAATTTGTGCTTTTTCATAAATTCTCACAATAATGTACTAACTTGTGAACATTTACCTCAACTTTCCATGTTCTGTCAGATCTCCGTCAGTATGTAGAATTGCTGTTAAAAGCCGCAATGTGGAGGTCCCAGATTTACTAAGGTTATTTTTCATCCCCAATAACCAGCGCACCATCATCTTAATTCCCTGAATCTAGATAAAATGAAGAAAATATAAATCTGATATTGTTTTCAGAATATATATACTCCTACACAGTGGTGTCAAAAAGTGTTTGCCCTTTGCCTGATTTCTTATTCTTTTTCATGTTTGTCACACTTAAATATTTTAGATCACCAAACAAATTTAAAAATATTAGACAAAGATAACCCAAGTAACCACAAAATACAAGTTATAAATGAAGGCCTTTATTATTAACCCCTTAACGACCGCAGGCAGTAAAATTACGTCCTAAATGTCATAATGTTACTGCCCGCGGTCTGCCGGCAGCATCATGCTGCGATCGGCACACATCTCAGCTGATTTTCACAGCTGAGATGTGTGCCTGCTAGGCACGAGCAGAGTCGTTATCTGTTCGTGCCGTTTAACCCCTTATATGGCGCTGTCAATATGTGACAGCGCCATTATAAGCGCGATCGCGGTAAACATTTCCTTACCGCCCGATACCGGAAGTCACGTGACGCGATCACGTGACTTCCAATAGTTGTCATGGTAGCACAGGGTCATGTGATGACTCCTGTACTACACCTGACTTGCTTTCACTTTCGCTGTGCCAGCGGCACAGCAAAAGAGAGAGAGCGTATCTGCTGTTTACAGCCTTGTAGCTGTGATCAGCAGATACTGCAGAGCGATCGGATTGCTGATCGCAATAGCCCCCTAGGGGGACTAGTAAAATAAAAAAAAAAAGTTAAAAAAAAGTTTTAAAAAAACCAAAAAACCTAAAAGTTCAAATCACCCCCCATTCGCCCCATTGAAAATTAAAGGGTTAAAAAAATAAAAAATACACACACATTTGGTATCGCCGTGTTCAGAAACGCCCGATCTATCAAAATATAAAATCAATTAATCTGATAAGTATACGGCGTAGCGGCAAAAAAATTCCAAACGCCAAAACGATGGTTTTTTTGTCGCCACAACTTTTCCGCAAAATGCAATAAGAGGCGATCAAAACGTAGCATCTGCGCAAAAATGGTACCGTTAAAAACGTCAGCTCGAGACGCAAAAAATAAGCCGTCATTGAGCCATAGATTCCGAAAAAAGAGAATTTTGTTTACTTACCGTAAAATCTTTTTCTTATAGTTCCGACATGGGAGACCCAGACCATGGGTGTATAGCTTCTGCCTCCGGAGGACACACAAAGTACTACACTAAAAAGTGTAGCTCCTCCCTCCTAGCATATATAACCAAATATAGCCAGTTTAGTGCAAAAGCTGAAGGAGGACATCCACCCACAAGTAGAGATAGAGCAAAACCCGGAACAACCGGAACCTCTGTCTACAACAACAGCCGGTGAAAACACACGGAACAAGAAAACTGCCAAAGCATGAGCATGCACTTGCTAGTGCTTCGAAAAGGTATGCAGACTGGACCAAGTGGCAGCCTGACAGACCTGCTGAGCCGTAGCCTGGTGCCTGAAAGCCCAAGAGGCACCGACAGCTCTGGTCGAGTGTGCCTTGATTCCCGGCAGGGGAAGCACTTGAGTACACTGGTAGGCATCGGAAATGGCCGACCTAATCCAGCGAGCTAGGGTCGGCTTAGAAGCCGAGAGGCCCTTACGCTGACCAGTGGTCAGCACAAAGAGAGAGGTGCACCGCCTAAGAGCAGCGGTGCGAGACACATAGATCCGGAGCGCCCGCACCAGATCCAGAGTATGCAACGCTTTTTCAAAGCGATGAACAGGAGCCGGACAAAAGGAAGGCAGGGAAATATCCTGGTTAAGGTGGAAAGGAGATACCACCTTAGGAAGAAAGTCCGGAGACGGACGAAGAACCACCTTGTCTTGGTGAAAAACCAAAAAAGGTGACTCCGAGGACAGCGCAGCCAAATCAGAGACTCTCCTGAGGGAAGTTATGGCCACCAGAAAGACCACTTTCTGTGAAAGACGAGACAAAGAAACCTCCCTAAGTGGCTCAAAAGGGGGTTTCTGCAAGGCCGTGAGGACCAGATTAAGGTCCCAGGGATCCAGAGGCCGCCGGTAAGGCGGAATGATGTGAGATGCGCCCTGCATGAAGGTGCGCACCTGAGCCAGCCGGGCGATACGCCGCTGGAACAACACTGACAGAGCAGAGACCTGTCCCTTGAGGGAACTGAGGGATAGTCCTAGCTGCAGACCAGACTGCAGAAAGGACAGAATGGTCGGCAAGGAAAAAGGCCAAGGAGCATGGCCGGAAGAACGACACCAGGACAGGAAAATTCTCCAGGTCCTGTGGTAAATTTTGGCCAAGGAAGACTTCCGAGCCTGAGTCATAGTGGAGATGACTTCGGGAGGAATGCCGGAAGCCGTCAGGATCCAGGACTCAAGAGCCACGCCGTTAATCTGAGAGCTGCAGAATTCTGGCGGAAAAACGGACCTTGTGAGAGAAGGTCTGGGCGGTCCGGGAGATGCCACGGCACCTCTACGGACAGACGGAGCAGGTCTGGGTACCAAGCTCGCCTGGGCCAGTCTGGAGCAATGAGTATGACCCGACGGCCCTCCATTCTGATCTTGCGCAGGACTCTGGGCAAGAGAACTAGAGGGGGAAACACGTAAGACAGACGGAACTGGGACCAATCCTGAACCAGCGCGTCCGCTGCAAAGGCCTGAGGATCGTGGGAGCGAGCCACGTAAACCGGGACCTTGTTGTTGTGCCGGGATGCCATTAGATCCACTTCCGGAGTGCCCCACTTGCGGCAGATCGACCGGAACACTGCCGGATGCAGAGCCCACTCGCCGTTGTCCACGGTTTGACGGCTGAGATAATCTGCCTCCCAGTTTTCTACGCCTGGGATGTGGACTGCGGATATGGTGGACTTGGAGTCCTCCGTCCACTGAAGGATGCGTTGAACCTCCAACATTGCCAGGCGGCTGCGAGTCCCGCCCTGGTGATTGATGTAGGCAACTGCTGTCGCGTTATCTGACTGGACTCGAATGTGCTTGCCCGCCAACAGGTGGTGAAAGGCTACGAGAGCTAAGAGCACAGCTCTGATTTCCAGCACATTGATCGAGAGGGCTGATTCGGACGGAGTCCAAGTGCCCTGTGCTCGGTGGTGGAGAAATACTGCTCCCCAGCCGGATAGACTGGCATCCGTGGTGAGGATCACCCAGGACGGGGCCAGGAAGGAGAGTCCCTGAGACAGAGAGAGGGGCCGAAGCCACCACTGAAGAGAGCTCCTGGTCTGTGGCGACAGAGCCACCAACCTGTGCAAGGAAGAAGTCCGCTTGTCCCAACAGCGGAGAATGTCCAGCTGCAGAGGACGCAGATGGAACTGGGCAAAGGGAACCGCTTCCATTGACGCCACCATCTGACCCAGCACCTGCATGAGGTGCCTGATGGAATGACGGCGGGGCCTCAACAGAGAGCGCACCGCCAGATGGATGGACTGCTGTTTGACTAAGGACAGCTTGACAAGTGCCGGCAGAGTCTCGAATTGCATCCCTAGGTACGTGAGTTTTTGGGTCGGGGTCAGAGTGGACTTGGGCAGATTGACAAGCCACCCGAATTGAACAAGAGTGGAGAGAGTGAGCGAGACACTCCGCTGACAGTCTTCGCTGGATGAAGCCTTGACAAGAAGGTCGTCCAGGTAAGGAATCACTGCCAACCCCTGGAGGTGCAGAACCGCAACCACTGCTGCCATGACCTTGGTAAATACTCGAGGGGCCGTGGCTAACCCAAAGAGGAGAGCCACGAATTGGAAATGTTCCTCTCCGATTGCAAAACGTAGCCAACGCTGGTGTGAAACTGCAATTGGCACATGCAGATAGGCATCTCTGATGTCGATGGATGCCAGGAAATCTCCTTGGGTCATTGAGGCAATGACTGATCGCAGAGACTCCATGCGAAAGTGCCACACCTGAACATGCTTGTTGAGAAGCTTGAGATCCAGGATGGGCCGGAAGGAACCGTCCTTTTTGGGGACTAGGAAGAGATTTGAGTAAAAACCTCTGAACCGTTCCCTAGCGGGAACCGGTACAATTACTCCGCTGGCCTGCAAGGATGCCACGGCCTGAGAGAAGGCGGCGGCCTTGGAGCAGGGGGGAGTTGACAGAAAAAAATCTGTTTGGCGGGCTGGAAGAGAACTCTATCCTGTAGCCGTGGGAGATGATATCCCGCACCCACTGATCGGAGACGTGTTGAAACCACACGTTGCCAAAGTGGGAGAGCCTGCCACCGACCAAGGACGTTGCTGGCTCGGCCAGATAGTCAAGAGGAGGCTGCCTTGGTGGCAGCAGCTCCTGCGGACTTTTGTGGACGCGGCTTCTTGCGCCAGGTGGGCTTCTGGTCCTTGGCTGAGTTAGTGGACGAGGCCGAGGGCTTAGAGGACGACCAGTTAGAGGAACGAAAGGAACGAAACCTCGACTGGTTCCTGTCCTGGACAGGTTTCCTGGTTTTAGTCTGTGGCAAGGAAGTACTCTTCCCGCCAGTAGCCTCCTTAATTATTTCATCCAGTTGTTCACCGAACAGCCTGGACCCAGCAAATGGGAGCCCAGCAAGGTACTTCTTTGAGGAAGCATCTGCCCTCCACTGTCGAAGCCACAAGATCCTGTGGATAGCGAGAGAATTAGCGGAGGCCACCGCAGTGCGGTGAGAGGCCTCCAGCATGGCAGACATAGCGTAGGCTGAAAAGGCTGAAGCCTGGGAAGTTAAGGCAACCAATTCAGGCATAGAGTCCCTAGTGAGGGAATGCATCTCCTCTAGGGAAGCAGAGATGGCTTTGAGAGCCCACACTGCTGCAAAGGATGGGGAGAACGAGGCCCCTGCCGCCTCATAGACAGACTTGGCCAGGAGGTCAACCTGGCGGTCAGTGGGATCCTTAAGTGAGGTGCCATCAGCCACAGATACAACTGTCCGGGCTGAGAGTCTAGACACCGGAGGGTCTACCTTTGGTGAGTGAGCCCACTCCTTGACCACCTCTGGTGGAAAAGGATAACGGTCATCAGAACCACGCTTTGGGAAGCGTTTGTCAGGACAGGCTCTGGGCTTGGACACAGTGGCTTGAAAACTGAAGTGGTTAAAGAACACACTCCTTGTTCTCTTAGGCAAGGTAAACTGGTGCTTTTCTGCCAGAGAGGGTTGCTCCTCTGATACTGGCGGATTGAGGTCCAGTACAGAATTAATGGATGCAATCAAATCACTCACATCTGCATCACCCTCGGTCAGATCGATGGGGCACATGGCGGTAGCGTCCGAGCCCCCAGTAAAGATATCCTCCTCGTCCTGCGAGTCGGCTCGTGAATCGGAGCCGCGGGACGAGGAAGGAGAGGGGACCCTGCGTCTCCTCTTAGGAGGACGGGGTCTGGGAGCAGATGAAGAATCCTCTGTGAGCTCTGCAGAGCGAGCCGAAGCAGCAGAGGCGCCCTGAGAAGGGGGCTGATGCATGGTTAGCAGAGTCCGGGACAGCTGTCCCATGGAGTCGGCGAAGGACTGGGAGATAGACTAAGAAAACAATTCTACCCAAGCCGGGGGTTCAGCCACCGGGGCCGGAGCAGCCGGAGGGACCACTGGGGAGACTCCAGGCTGAGGCACCACCATGTTAGAGCAGGCATCACAATGAGGATATGTGCTCGGTTCAGGCAGTACGAGCTTACATGCAGTGCATATTGAGTACAGCCTTGCAGCCTTGCTCCTAGTGTGAGACATGCTGCTGAGGTGGAGGCTCTGCAGTAAAGAATACACTCCTTCAGAATGACCCCCAGAGAGTGTATAAGAAAGTCCACAAACCAGAGGTTGTGGCTTACCAGACCGTTTTGTGTGCCCTACGGATTCCACAGCTCGGACCCCCAGACAGGTTGCAGAGATGCAGCAGCCAGCGCCGATCAGTGTGAGAACGCTGATAAAATGGCGCCGGAGTGAGGAAGGGGGGGGCGGGGCCTAGTCCAAGAGCGGGAACCGGAGGGCCAAGGGGATATACAGGGGAGGGGAACATCTCCTTAGAGAGGAGTGTCCTCCCCTGTGCTGAACGGCCGGTGGGCGGCGCCGCACTGTCCCTCTGCATGACTGACATGCAGGGGCAGTGAAAACGAAACTAGGCCGCAGCCGAAGCCGGGGCCTAAATTTCACAATGCGGCCGGCGCTCAGGCACCCTCGGCGCGGTTCTCTGGTGAACACCGGAGAACCGGCCGGAAATGTCACAAAGGTTACATAACACACTCTCCCCAACATTAAAGTACAAGGGATCCCCCTGACAATAACGTCTCAATACTTAGCTTGTGAGACGCAGGGCCAGGTCCCTGAGGGATGAGTGCTCCGTCCGGCAGTGTCCTGAAAGGGCTGCGGATGGAGACCGGTCTCCTGCAAAGCCGTGAGAACCGTGCTGGCTCCCACTTCAAGCCAGAGCCCGAGGGATGGTGAAGGAGCGCGGCATGTAAGGCTCCAGCCTTGAAATCAACCTTAACAACACCGCCGACACAGTGGGGTGAGAAGGGACATGCCGGGAGTCCAGGCTTGGACCCGCTTTTCTTCAAACTCTTTAAAATCAAAATCAGATGAGAATGCATGATGTGGATGTGTGCCTCCTGAACACAAAGCATTGAACTGGCTATATTTGGTTATCCAGGGGGTGTATATGCTAGGAGGGAGGAGCTACACTTTTTAGTGTAGTACTTTGTGTGTCCTCCGGAGGCAGAAGCTATACACCCATGGTCTGGGTCTCCCATAAGGAACGATGAAGAAAATGAGAACGCTACGGGTCACGGAATATGGCGTAAAACGTGCGCCACTTTTTTCGGACAAACTTCCGATTTTGTTTTAACCCCTTATATAAAAGTAAACCTATACATGTTTGGTGTCTACGAACTCGCACTGACCTGAGGCATCACACCCACACATCAGTTTTACCATATAGAGAACACAGTGAATAAAATATCTCAAAAACCATAGTGCTATCGCACTTTTTTTGCAATTTTTCAGCATTTGGAATTTTTTTGCCGTGTTCTAGTACACTATATGGTAAAACTGATGGTTTCATTTAAAAGTACAGCTCGTTCCGCAAAAAATGGACTGAAAAATAAAAAAGTTACGTCTCTCAGAAAAAGAATGGCGAAAAAAAAAACGGAAAGCGAAAAATCGGCCGGTCGTGAAGGGGTTAAAGGAAAAAGAAATCCAAACCTGCAGGGCCCTGTTTTGCTGCTTCAGGACCTGGAAGAATTGCTGTGATAAATAGAACCATGAATGCTGCCATCTACCGACCTCAAGCTGAAGCGCACTTGGGTTTTGCAGCAGGACTATGATCCAAAACACACCAGCAAAGCCACCTCTGATTTGCTTAAAAAAACAAAATTAAGTCTTTGGAGTAGCCCTGGTCAAAGTCCTGACCTTAATCCAACTGAGATGCTGTGGCATGACCTTAAAAAGTCGGTTCATGCTTGTAAAGCCTTCAATGTGGCAGAATTAAAACAATTCTGCAGAGATGAGTGGGCCAAAATCCCTCAAGAGCGTTGTAAGAGACACATTGCCAGTTATCGCAAATGCTTGATTGCAGTTGTTTCTGCCAAGAGTGGTTATGGGGCAATCATTTTTTTATACAGGTTCCTGTAGGTTTGGATTTCTTTTTCCCTTAATAAAAAAAGGCCCTTCATTTATAAACTGCATCTTGTGTTTACTTGTGTTATCGTTGTCTAATATTTATATTTGTTTGGTCTCCAGACTGGCTGCGAGTCGCAAACTACGGTTCATATACAAGCATACGGACGTGTGAGGCCGATGTAATGTGGAGATGTATGTACTTCGTAATTATAAAGGCAAAACAGTAACAATCAAAACTATTAGTCGTTAACCCCTTAACGACCCATGACGTACTAGATACGTCATGGATCGTGTCCCGGTAAGCCCCGCCCCCTGCCGCCGGCGGCGAGACGCGCACATATCAGCTGTTATCAACAGCTGATGTGTGCCTGCTAGCCGCGGGTGGAATCGCTTCCACCCGCGGCCATTAACCCCTTACATTTCGCTGCCAAAGTCTTGGCAGCGATATGTATATGGGCGCCGCCATGACAGTGACTTACCCCGCCCCCGCCAGAAGTCACGTGACATGATCACGTGACTTTCGGCGGTTGCCATGGTAGCACAGGGTCATGTGATGACGCCTGTGGCTAACATGAGTCACTTCCTCTCAAAGCCGGAATACAGCCGGCATTGAAAGTGAAGCAGCAAATCTGCAGTTCTCAGCTCTGTAGCTGAGATCTGCAGATAGTGCAGAACGATCGGATTGCTGATCGCAATAGCCCCCTAGGGGGACTAGTAAAATAAAAAAAAAAAAAGTAAAAAAAAAAAAGTTTTAAAAAATTAAAAAAAAATAAAAAAACCTAAAAGTTCAAATCACCCCCCTTTCACCCCATTGAAAATTAAAGGGTTAAAAAAAATAAAAAATACACACATATTTGGTATCGCCACGTTCAGAAATGCCCGATCTATCAAAATATAAAATCAATGAATCTGATCAGTAAACGGCGTAGCGGCAAAAAAATTCCAAACGCCAAAATTACGTTTTTTGGTCGCCGCAAATTTTGCGCAAAATGCAATAACAGGCGATCAAAACGTAGCATCTGCGCAAAAATGGTACCGTTAAGAACGTCAGGGCGAGACGCAAAAAATAAGCCATCACTGAGCCTCAGATCCTGAAAAATGAGAACGCTACGGGTTTTGGAAAATGGCGCAAAACGTGCGCCACGTTTTTCGGACAAGCTTGTGAATTTTTTTTAACCCCTTAGATACAAGTACACCTATACATGTTTGGTGTCTATAAACTCGCACCGACCTGAGGCATCATACCCACACATCAGTTTTACCATATAGTGAACACGGTGAATAAAATATCCCAAAAACTATTGTACAATCCCACTTTTTTTGCAATTTTTCCGCACTTGGATTTTTTTTGCCGTTTTCCAGTACACTATATGGTAAAACTTATGGTTTCATTTAAAAGTATAACTCGTCCCGCAAAAAACAAGCCCTCATATGGCAAGATTGATGGAAAAATAAAAAAGTTACGACTCTCGGAAGAAAAGGAGCAAAAAACAAAAACGCAAAAACGGAAAGTGCCCGGGGGCTGAAGGGGTTAAAATCAGTTCACTGAATGATTGGAGTACATAAAAAAAAAAATTCTGCATCTACCCTTTATACTGAGGTAACCATCATCGGTGACAGGAGCAAATGTAAGAATTTACTCACCTTAACTAAAGTCTCCTGTGAAACTTCTTCATCAGGGACCCAGAGCTTGGTGGTTTTCCGGCCTGGGCTCTGAGGAGAACAAGATATGTAAAATATGAAGTGAATGCATTATTTTATTTTTTTTTTTAAATTTTCCCCCATTTTTTCTTCAAAAATACACACGCCACATACAGACAGGTACTTCCTTCTCAGCCATGAATGAGTGAGATGAAATCCTCCCTCGACATTCTCATCATTCCCTGATGACACATTCCCTTTAAATCTTAGGTTGTGTATACATTCTTCATTACAAAACCTTCCTAAGGGTTTAACCCTCCATTAACCTGACGTCTAATTAGTTTGTATGGTTTCAAATGGATAAAGCGATAACATTCTTTTGCACTGCTAAATGTGTCGCTTTTATTTATCTATGCTGCATTTTGGCTCCAAATTTGCAGATCGAATAAAGAATCTGCAAGGGAAGAGAAAACATCACACAAGGAGGGAGCGACGTACCAGGTGAAGAGGGATTTATTCTATATAGGTAAATATACTAGAAATAAAGCAAAATAATACAAAAAAAGAAGGGAATTTTGTTACTTACCGTAAATTCCTTTTCTTCTAGCTCCTATTGGGAGACCCAGACGATTGGGTGTATAGCTACTGCCTCCGGAGGCCACACAAAGCATTACACTAAAAAGTGTAAGGCCCCTCCCCTTCTGGCTATACACCCCCAGTGGGATCACTGGCTCACCAGTTTTAGTGCAAAAGCAAGAAGGAGGAAAGCCAAGAACTGGTTTAAACAAATTCACTCCGAAGTAACGTCGGAGAACTGAAAACCGTTCAACATGAACAACATGTGTACCCGAAAAACAACCCAAAATCCCGAAGGACAACAGGGCGGGTGCTGGGTCTCCCAATAGGAGCTAGAAGAAAAGGAATTTACGGTAAGTAACAAAATTCCCTTCTTCTTCGGCGCTCCATTGGGAGACCCAGACGATTGGGACGTCCAAAAGCTGTCCCTGGGTGGGTAAACAATACCTCATGTAAGAGCTGCGAAGACAGCCCTCCCCTACGGGGAGGCAACTGCCGCCTGCAGGACTTTTCTACCTAGGCTGGCGTCCGCCGAAGCATAGGTATGCACTTGATAATGCTTGGTGAAAGTGTGCAGACTCGACCAGGTAGCTGCCTGGCACACCTGTTGAGCCGTAGCCTGGTGTCCTAATGCCCAGGACGCACCCACGGCTCTGGTAGAATGGGCCTTCAGCCCTGATGGAACCGGAAGCCCAGCAGAACGGTAGGCTTCAAGAATTGGTTCCTTGATCCATCGAGCCAGGGTGGCCTTAGAAGCCTGCGACCCTTTGCGCTTACCAGCGACAAGGACAAAGAGTGCATCCGAACGGCGCAGGGGCGCCGTGCGGGAAATGTAGATTCTGAGTGCTCTCACCAGATCCAACAAATGTAAATCCTTCTCATACCGATGAACTGCATGAGGACAAAAAGAAGGCAAAGAGATATCCTGATTAAGATGAAAAGAGGATACCACCTTCGGGAGAAACTCCTGAATGGGGCGCAGCACTACCTTGTCCTGGTGGAAAACCAGGAAGGGAGCCTTGGATGACAGCGCTGCTAGCTCAGACACTCTCCGAAGAGATGTGATCGCTACCAGAAAAGCCACTTTCTGTGAGAGTCTAGAAAGTGAAACCTCCCTCAGAGGCTCGAAGGGCGGCTTCTGGAGGGCAACTAGTACCCTGTTCAGATCCCATGGATCTAACGGCCGCTTGTACGGGGGTACGATATGACAAACCCCCTGCAGGAACGTGCGCACCTTAGGAAGTCGTGCTAGACGCTTCTGAAAAAAGACGGATAGCGCCGAGACTTGCCCTTTAAGGGAACCGAGCGACAAACCTTTTTCTAACCCAGATTGCAGGAAAGAAAGAAAGGTAGGCAAAGCAAATGGCCAGGGAGACACTCCCTGAGCAGAGCACCAGGATAAGAATATCTTCCACGTTCTGTGGTAGATCTTAGCGGACGTGGGCTTCCTAGCCTGTCTCATGGTGGCAACGACCCCTTGGGATAATCCTGAAGACGCTAGGATCCAGGACTCAATGGCCACACAGTCAGGTTCAGGGCCGCAGAATTCCGATGGAAAAACGGCCCTTGGGACAGTAAGTCTGGTCGGTCTGGTAGTGCCCACGGTTGGCCGACCGTGAGATGCCACAGATCCGGATACCACGCCCTCCTTGGCCAGTCTGGGGCGACGAGTATGACGCGGCTGCAGTCGGATCTGATCTTGCGTAGCACTCTGGGCAAGAGTGCCAGAGGTGGAAACACATAAGGGAGCCGGAACTGCGACCAATCTTGCACTAAGGCGTCTGCCGCCAGAGCTCTGTGATCGCGAGACCGTGCCATGAAGGTTGGGACCTTGTTGTTGTGCCGGGACGCCATTAGGTCGACGTCCGGCCTTCCCCAGCGGCGACAGATTTCCTGAAACACGTCTGGGTGAAGGGACCATTCCCCTGCGTCCATGCCCTGGCGACTGAGGAAGTCTGCTTCCCAGTTTTCTACGCCGGGGATGTGAACTGCGGATATGGTGGAGGCCGTGGCTTCCACCCACATCAGAATCCGCCGGACTTCCTGGAAGGCTTGCCGACTGCGTGTCCCCCCTTGGTGGTTGATGTATGCCACCGCTGTGGAGTTGTCCGACTGAATTCGGATCTGCCTCCCTTCCAGCCACTGCTGGAAGGCTAGTAGGGCAAGATACACTGCCCTGATCTCCAGAACATTGATCTGAAGGGTGGACTCCTGCTGAGTCCACGTACCCTGAGCCCTGTGGTGGAGAAAAACTGCTCCCCACCCTGACAGGCTCGCGTCTGTCGTGACCACCGCCCAGGACGGTGGTAGGAAGGATCTTCCCTGTGATAATGAGTTGGGAAGAAGCCACCACTGCAGAGAGTCTTTGGCCGTCTGGGAAAGGGAGACTTTCCTGTCTAGGGATGTTGACTTCCCGTCCCACTGGCGGAGAATGTCCCATTGAAGTGGGCGCAGATGAAACTGCGCAAACGGAACCGCCTCCATTGCCGCCACCATCTTCCCGAGGAAGTGCATGAGGCGTCTTAAGGAGTGCGACTGACCTTGAAGGAGAGTCTGCACCCCAGTCTGTAGTGACCGCTGCTTGTCCAGCGGAAGCTTCACTATCGCTGAGAGAGTATGAAACTCCATGCCAAGATACGTTAGTGATTGTGTCGGTGACAGATTTGACTTTGAGAAGTTGATGATCCACCCGAACGTCTGGAGAGTCTCCAGCGCAACATTCAGGCTGAGTTGGCATGCCTCTTGAGAGGGTGCCTTGACAAGTAGATCGTCCAAGTAAGGGATCACAGAGTGTCCCTGAGAGTGCAAGACTGCTACCACTGCCGCCATGACCTTGGTGAACACCCGTGGGGCTGTCGCCAGACCAAATGGCAGAGCTACGAACTGAAGATGGTCGTCTCCTATCACGAAGCGCAGAAAGCGTTGGTGCTCTGTAGCAATCGGCACGTGGAGATAAGCATCTTTGATGTCTATTGATGCTAGGAAATCTCCTTGAGACATTGAGGCAATGACTGAGCGGAGGGATTCCATCCGGAACCGCCTGGCGTTCACATGCTTGTTGAGCAGTTTTAGGTCCAGAACAGGACGGAATGAGCCGTCCTTTTTTGGCACCACAAAGAGATTGGAGTAAAAACCTTGTCCTTGTTCCCGAAGAGGAACAGGGACCACCACTCCGTCTGCTCTTAGAGAATTCACCGCCTGCAGAAGGGCATCTGCTCGGTCGGGATGTGGGGAAGTTCTGAAGAACCGAGGCGGAGGACGAGAACTGAACTCTATCCTGTACCCGTGAGACAAAATGTCTGTTACCCACCGGTCTTTGACCTGTGGCAGCCAAATGTCGCAAAAGCGGAAGAGCCTGCCACCGACCGAGGATGCGGAGGGAGGAGGCCGAAAGTCATGAGGCCGCCGCCTTGGAAGCGGTACCTCCGGCTGCTTTCTTGGGGCGTGAGTGAGCCCGCCAGGAATCAGAGCTCCTTTGCTCTTTCTGAGTCCCTTTGGACGAGGAGAATTGGGGCTTGCCCGAGCCTCGAAAGGACCGAAACTTCGACTGCCACTTCCTCTGTTGAGGTTTGTTTGATCTGGGCTGGGGTAAGGAAGAGTCCTTCCCTTTGGACTGTTTAATGATTTCCGCCAATTGCTCACCAAACAGTCTGTCTCCAGATAATGGCAAGCTGGTTAAACATTTTTTAGAAGCAGAATCTGCTTTCCATTCTTTTAACCACAAGGCCCTGCGCAAAACTACAGAGTTGGCGGATGCCATTGAGGTACGGCTCGTAGAGTCCAGTACCGCATTGATAGCGTAGGTCGCAAACGCAGTCATTTGCGTAGTTAAGGACGCCACTTGCGGCACTGCCGGACGTATGAGAGAGTCCACCTGTGCCAGACCAGCTGAAATAGCTTGGAGTGCCCACACGGCCGCGAATGCTGGAGCAAACGACGCGCCGATAGCTTCATAGACAGATTTCAACCAAAGGTCCATTTGTCTGTCATTGGCATCTTTAAGTGAAGCCCCATCCTCCACTGCAACTATGGATCTAGCTGCAAGCCTGGATATTGGAGGGTCCACTTTTGGACACTGGGTCCAGCGTTTGACCACGTCAGGGGGAAAGGGATAACGTGTATCCTTAAGACGTTTGGAAAAATGCTTGTCCGGATAAGCATGGTGTTTCTGGATTGATTCTCTGAAGTCAGAGTGGTCCAGAAAAGTACTCAATTTGCGCTTGGGATACAGGAAATGGAATTTCTCCTGCTGGGCAACTGCCTCCTCTGCTGAAGGGGCTGGGGGAGAAATATCCAACAGCCTATTGATGGCCGCTATAAGGTCATTTACCATGGCGTCACCATCTGGCGTATCCAGATTGAGTGCGGTGTCAGGACTAGACTCCTGATCACCCACCTCTGTCTCACCATACAGAGACAATTCTCGCTGAGACCCTGACCCGCGTGATGACGTGGAGGGTCTTTCCCAGCGAGCTCGCTTAGGGTGACTGGGACCGTCATCCGAGTCAGAGTCTTCAGCCTGTGATGCCTGGGACCCCCTTGAAGTACGGATTAGTTCCAACTGAGGGGGACCGGGGAGCATAGACACAGCAGTGTCCATGGTCTGCGCAACTGGCCTGGACTGCAAGGTCTCCCGGATTTTTGTCATAGTCACAGACATTTTATCAGCAAAGACTGCAAATTCTGTCCCCGTCACTGGGGCAGGGTTCACAGGCGACTCTGCCTGGGCTACTACCATCATAGGCTCTGGCTGACGAAGTGCCACTGGGACTGAACATTGCACACAATGGGAGTCGTTGGAGCCTGCCGGTAGATTAGCCCCACATGCTGTACAAGCAGTGTATACAGCCCGTGCCTTGGCACCCTTGCGTTTTGTGGATGACATGTTGTTGTCTCCTCAGAGCAATACAGGGTATACAGCCAAGAAGCGACCGTCCAGTGTAGTATATATATATATATATATCTGGTACCGTAAAAAGTACACCAATATAACACTGTGGCACAAGTGGGGCCAGCACTAATGTGCTGCTTACCGCCCGCTAAACGCGGGTGTGTGGTCGCCAGAAATCCCTAGTCTGAGTCTCCCAGAGCCTGTGTCCTTCCTCCAGCCAGACTGCATGCAGGAATGGCTGCCGGCGTCCTGTGGAGGGGGGGGCGGGCCCTGGGCGTATACAGACAAAGAGCGGGAAGCCTGCGTCCCACTGTACCTAGTGAGAGGGCTGGAGCATGTAAATAAGGCTCCAGCCCTCGGCGCTGACGATTGTACAGCGTCTCTCCCTTACCCTGATTGACAGGGTGGGGGCGGGAACGAAGCGGAGCTAGGCCGCAAAAGCCGGGGACTAGAGTTAGAAACGCCGCCGCCGTAAAAGCGCGGTCGGCGCGTCCCCGGCGCACTACAAGTCTCAGCTGCGCCGCCGCTCCAGGGGCGGTCGGCGCGGCAGTCCCCCAACACAACAAAATCCCCCAGTAATCTGTAGGGACTATAACCCCAGCGCGCAGCGCTTCAGTCCCCGGCGCACTAGCACACCCAGCAAGCCTGGAGTGTGCGTGCCTGCCATACGGGGACACAGAGTACCTTAATGTTGCAGGGCCTTGTCCCTGAACGGTACCTCGCTCGTCATCCAGCAGGTTCTATGGGTCTGTGGATGGAGCCCGGCCTCAGGGCTTGGTGGCCGGAAAGATCCCACTTCCTCAGAGCCCCTCAGGGGGATGGGGAAGGAAAACAGCATGTGGGCTCCAGCCTCCGTACCAGCAATAGGTACCTCAACCTTACAAACCGCAAGTGGGGTGAGAAGGGAGCATGCTGGGGGCCCTATATGGGCCCTCTTTTCTTCCATCCGATATAGTCAGCAGCTACTGCTGACTAAACAGTGGAGCTATGCGTGGATGTCTGACCTCCTTCGCACAAAGCAGAAAAACTGGTGAGCCAGTGATCCCACTGGGGGTGTATAGCCAGAAGGGGAGGGGCCTTACACTTTTTAGTGTAATGCTTTGTGTGGCCTCCGGAGGCAGTAGCTATACACCCAATCGTCTGGGTCTCCCAATGGAGCGCCGAAGAAAAAAATAATAATAAATGGTATGAGCAGTAATGTAAGAAAAAAGTAATGAACAGCCTTAAAAAGAATAATTTACCTCTATGCCCAACTGCAAAACTGAAGTTTTATTCTTCCTATAGCTGCTTGCTTTCAGTCATCGGGCCAGTGCAGGGAGTGGTTAAAGTCACCACTGACTACACGAGTGGAGCTGTAATCCCTCCCCGCCACACTGACTGACCGCTCACTCTGCGCACACACAGTGCCTACACACATCTATACACTACAGAGTAGGCTGTTGATCAGAGAGCAGGGAAATGTAGCTGCACTCACTGTACAGTGGGAGATACCGTATTTTTCGGACTATAAGACGCACTTTTTTCCCCCAAATGTTGGGGGAAAGTGGGGGGTGCATCTTATAGACTGAATGTAGGGCTGCGGGGAATAGGTCATCGGCGGCACGAGCAGGCTGCAAGCAGCGCCTGCCGTGACCACGTGGGCCCACTCATTACATATGCACGCCCATCCTCCCGCCCATCTCTCAGCGCTGAAGCCGGCGCTGACAAGTGGGCGGGATGATGGGCAGAGGATGCGCGCATACTAAACAGCCGGCCCGCGTGCTCACCCCTGGCAACTACAGCCTGGAGTTATCATGTGCGGCTGTATTCACTGCCTCCCGTGCATCATCATCAGCGCGGGGTGCAGTGAATCAGTACACTCACCTGCCACCGTTCCCCTGCAGCACTGCGATTTCCTCCCGTCTGTGCCGGCCGCGGGAGGAGAGCAGGATGGGAGCACATACCAGGATGGGGGTATATAGCAGGATGCGGCCATATGCCAGGATGGGGTATATAGCAGGACAGGATGCGGCCATATGCCAGGATGGGGTATATAGAAGGATGCGGCCATATACCAGGATGGGGGTATTTAGCAGGATGTGGCCATATGCCAGGATGGGGTATATAGCATGATGCGGCAATATAACAGGATGAGGTATATAGCAGGATGGGAGCACATACCAGGATGGCAGTATATAGCAGGATGGGGGACATATATATACACAAGGCAGGAGCATCATTACCAGGATGGGGTACCTTAGAGAATTTGGGGACATTACCCCCATAACAGTGTCAGCAGCAGATCCTCGCCCCATAACAGTGTGTCATGACCACATTTTTTGCTTAAAATTTTATTTTCCTATTTTCCTTCTCTAAAACCAGGGGGCGTCTTATAGTCCGAAAAATACGGTAACTGTAAATGCTCTCTGCACCACCCTGATGACTAGAAGCATGCAGCTACAGGGGGAATATAACTTAATTTTGTCCCTGGAGACACCACTCTAGTAAGTGTGCCAGATAGTATTTAAATTCTATTTGCCTGCAGGTAAATAGTGTATTTTTGGAGAGGACAGGCTTCCATTAAACCATTACACGATATAAGCATCTCTCCATCTCAACAGCATAAATCTTAGGCCTGGTTCAGACAGGTTTATTTCACAGCCCACATACAAACCGAAGGTCTCCCAACCATAACTTACAACTTCAGATGCATCTGTGAGGCTGCTGATTTGGGTCAGAAAACACAGTCATTGCAGTCCATTCATTTAGACAACATTCAAAGTCAGTATTTTACCTAAGTATTTGTAAGTCAAAATCAGTAGTGGAACAATCAGAAGAAAAGTAGAATATAAACTTGTCACCACTTCTGTATTTATCACCCACTCCTAAATTTGGCTACAAATACTGCTGTAAAATACTGACCAAAAACTTAAAGTGTAAACATGGCCTTACACACTATCCTCTCCTCCACCGAACCCAGTCCGTTTTGCCACAGCCTCCATCATTACATCACTGATCACACATTGTTTTAAATATTCTCCTTTTCTCCATGTCTGGTTTATCTATATCAGTGGTCCCCAACCTGTTTGACCTTGAGAGCCACATGCAGCTCAGAGAGGATCGCGAGCCACATTTAAGCTCCCGCCCCTCAGCGACACCCAGAGCCCCCATTACCTGTATAATGACAGCCAATGCTTTTCCACAGAAATCACCCCACCGAGGCAGTGTACCAATACCCAGGGGTTCCTACCTTATTCAGATCTGCTCTTCTGTGCGGGGCTACTCACAACGTCACCATCTGGGGACCTGCTCTTCATAGATGTCTGCAAAATTTGGTGCAAATGCACCTAGCTGGCACACAGCCGCATGCCACACATCATGGGCCCACGAGCCACATGTGGCTCCACAGCCACAGGTTGGGGACCCAGATATATATTTTATTGTAAAAAAAAACCCTTCCCTTAAAACACCGATCCGCCATTGTGTGATTTATCTTTAAGACTTTTTAGCCATTTATCAATGAAACAATACATTTAGGTGTATATTCATATGGGGGTTTATTTTGATCTTTTTCTATGGATGATTGTCTAATAATTTTGGACCAACGCTCTTTGCTGACATTGCCAAACACAGTCTATATAAATCAAAAACAAATTAAAATCTGATTCAGCATACTGAAGAATACGCAGTCTTTTTTTTTTACGAATAACCCAGACACATGAAAGTCTATAGGATAGGTGCATTCGTATGTCCAATTCGTGGACCACACATGGGTCGGCCTGTGTTGCATCCGTTGTACTGTCCATTAAATCACCAATCTGTGCCGATTAGTCACAGGCTGGAAACCATTACAATAAAAGTGATCGTAAATATTAATTACAAGGTATCAACAAGTAAATATACAAAACTTACTCGGTCTGTCATTAACAAGTCCTTTACCACAAAGTTTGCTACCATTGACTTTAGAGGACCTGCAAACTGATCAGGCGCCTGTTGTGCTATGTGACCAATGGTTATGAGGGATATAACGAGCTGCTCCGGATTACTGGGATCGAGACTTTTGTGTAATGGCTAAAGAGAGATAAGAAAAAAATATATAAAGAAAATCACAGTAAAATCGCATTGTAATAAGAACATACACACCCGAAATGAGAAATC
Organism: Anomaloglossus baeobatrachus; assembly: GCF_048569485.1. Classification (NCBI taxonomy): domain Eukaryota; kingdom Metazoa; phylum Chordata; class Amphibia; order Anura; family Aromobatidae; genus Anomaloglossus; species Anomaloglossus baeobatrachus. The sequence goes on from NC_134354.1 coordinate 719,394,645, forward strand.
TAAAGCTCAGAGCCTCAGATCTAAAATGATCAATCATCTGGACATTGTATTCACAGAAAAACTGTACGGAGTAATGTTCTGCCTGATAAATGTGTAATTAACCCCTCCATGACAGAGACATTTTCAATTATTTTTGATCTTCGTTTTTTCTTCCCCTTCTTCCAAGAGCCATAACATATTTCTCCGTCCACATAGCCGTATGAGGGCTTGTTTTTTTGTTGGACAAGTTGGACTTTTGAATGACACCGTTCATTTTATCATTTGAAGTTAAAGAAAAGCAAGAAAAAATTGCATTCAAATAGCAAAAATATGCCATACCACAATTTTAATTGTTTTTTGTTTTTTTTTTTAATTTACAGTGTTCACTAGACTGTAAAATAAACCTGGTCATGTGATTCTCTAAGTGACTACAATTACACATACCAATTATGTATCTTTTTTGTTTTAAAGGGAACCTGTCATCAGAAATTTCGCCCAAAAGCTAAAAGATTCCCCCTCTGCAGCTCCTGGGCTGCATTCTAGGAAGGTCCCTGTTATTATTGTGCCCCATGTGAGACCAAAATAAAGCCTTTATAAAGTTCTACCTTTTTGTATGCAGCTTCTGTAAATCCGACACGGGGGCGGGCTCTCTGCCGTCCGTTATTCTGCCTCCTGGTCCTGTATGCCGCCCCCATCGCTCCTTTCCATATCTGATGCACCGCCCACTGCTCCAGCCATCCCCGCGCATGCCCAGTGCCAGTCTCACAGGACTGAGCACTGTGACTGCTGGTGATGTGTGCGCAGGCAAGTGATTATGGACGGGGCTGTGACTGTTATCAGCAAGTACCCGGCCATAATCTCTTGAGCGCGCAAACCTCTCCAGCGTCACACTGAGCTCAGTGTAGATGCTAGACTGTATGGGCTGCTTCCAGGGATGACGTCCCTTTGTCATGTGATAGTATTTCGAACACGCCCCTATCACATGACAAAGGGACGTCATCCCTGGAAGCAGCCCATACAGTCTAGCATCTACACTGAGCTCAGTGTGACGCTGGAGAGGTTTGCGCGCTCAAGAGATTATGGCCGAGTACTTGCTGATAACAGTCACAGCCCCGTCCATAATCACTTGCCTGCGCACACATCACCAGCAGTCACAGTGCTCAGTCCTGTGAGACTGGCACTGGGCATGCACGGGGATGGCTGGAGCAGTGGGCGGTGCATCAGATATGGAAAGGAGCGATGGGGGCGGCATACAGGACCAGGAGGCAGAATAACGGACAGCAGAGAGCCCGCCCCCGTGTCGGATTTACAGAAGCTGCATACAAAAAGGTAGAACTTTATAAAGGCTTTATTTTGGTCTCACATGGGGCACAATAATAACAGGGACCTTCCTAGAATGCAGCCCAGGAGCTGCAGAGGGGGAATCTTTTAGCTTTTGGGCGAAATTTCTGATGACAGGTTCCCTTTAAGTTTTGAAATTTGTATATATATAAAAAAAAAAAAAAATTATTGTCTGTAGCGCCCATTTTTCAAGGCCTGTTGCAGTTTCAATTTTCAGGATATGGGTCTGTTTTTTGTGGCCTGACCCAATGTTATTGATATAATTTTGGAGTAGATATGAAGTTTTGAGTGATTTGTATTGCAGTGTTTTGAAAAAAAAAAAAAACTCCACAATTTTGGGATTTTCTTTTTTTCCTTGTTTTATTTTTCACCGATCAGAATAATTTATTGTATATTTTGATAGATCAGGATTTCGTAAGCGTGATCTATCAAAATATAAAATAAATTTTACAATATAAAATAACCATAAAATATTACACACAGCAATACCAAATGTGTATTATGCTTTTTTTTTTAACCACTTTATTTTTAATGGGGCAAAAAAAGAGAATTTTGTTTACTAACCGTAACTTCTTTTTCTTATAGTTCCGACATGGGAGACCCAGACCATGGGTGTATAGCTTCTGCCTCCGAAGGACACACAAAGTACTACACTAAAAAGTGTAGCTCCTCCCTCCGAGCATATACACCCCTTGGATAACCAAATATAGCCAGTTTAGTGCAAAAGCTGAAGGAGGACATCCACCCACAAGTAGAGAGAGTAAAACCCGGAATAACCGGAACCTCTGTCTACAACAACAGCCGGTGAAAACACACGGAACAAGAAACCTGCCAACAGGCAACAGGGAGGGTGCTGGGTCTCCCAATACGGAACTATAAGAAAAAGAATTTACGGTAAGTAAACAAAATTCTCTTTTTCTTCATCGTTCCTTATGGGAGACCCAGACCATGGGACGTCTCAAAGCAGTCCATGGGTGGGAAATAAACAGAAAACTGAGAAGTAGGCAAAACCTAACTTCATAAATGGGCGACAGCCGCCTGAAGGATGCGTCTGCCCAAGCTCGTATCTGCCGAAGCATGAGCATGCACTTGGTAGTGCTTCGAAAAGGTGTGCAGACTAGACCAAGTGGCAGCCTGACAGACCTGCTGAGCCGTAGCCTGGTGCCTGAAAGCCCAAGAGGCACCGACAGCTCTGGTCGAGTGCGCCTTAATCCCCGGCGGGGGAGGCACCTGAGTACATTGGTAGGCATCGGATATGGCCGACCTAATCCAACGAGCTAGGGTCGGTTTAGAAGCCGAGAGACCCTTGCGCTGACCTGTGGTCAGCACAAAAAGAAAGGTGCACCGCCTAAGAGCAGCGGTGCGTGACACATAGATCCGGAGCGCCCGCACCAGATCCAGAGTATGCAACGCTTTCTCAAAGCGATGTACAGGAGCCAGACAAAGGGAAGGCAATGAAATGTCCTGGTTAAGGTGGAAAGGAGACACCGCCTTAGGGAGAAAGTCCGGAGTCGGACGGAGAACCACCTTGTCTTGGTGAAAAACCAAAAAGGGTGACTCCGAAGAGAGCGCAGCCAAATCAGAGACTCTCCTGAGAGAAGTTATGGCCACTAGAAAGACCACTTTCTGTGAAAGTCGAAACAAAGAAACCTCCCTAAGAGGCTCAAAGGGGGGTTTCTGTAAGGCCGTGAGGACCAGATTAAGGTCCCAGGGATCCAAAGGCCGCCGATAAGGAGGAATGATGTGAGATGCGCCCTGCATGAAGGTGCGCACCTGGGCCAGTCGGGCGATATGCCGCTGGAATAACACTGACAGAGCCGAGACCTGTCCCTTGAGGGAATTGAGGGATAATCCTAGCTGCAGACCGGACTGTAGAAAGGACAGGATGGTCGGCAAGGAAAAAGGCCAAGGAGCATGGCCGGAAGAGCGACACCAGGACAGGAAAATTCTCCAAGTCCTGTGGTAAATCCTGGCCGAGGAAGACTTCCGAGCCTGAGTCATAGTGGAGATGACCTCGGAAGGAATGCCTGAAGCCGTCAGGATCCAGGACTCAAGAGCCACGCCGTCAATCTGAGAGCCGCAGAATTCTGGCGGAAAAACGGACCTTGTGAGAGAAGGTCTGGGCGATCCGGGAGATGCCACGGCACCTCTACGGACAGACGGAGCAGGTCTGGGTACCAAGCTCGCCTGGTCAGTTTGGAGCAATGATTATGACCCGACGGCCCTCCATTCTGATCTTGCGCAGGACTCTGGGCAAGAGAGCTAGAGGGGGAAACACTTAGGCCAGACGGAACTGGGACCAATCTTGAACCAGCGCGTCTGCTGCCAAGACCTGAGGATCGTGGGAGCGAGCCACGTAAACTGGGACCTTGTTGTTGTGCCGGGATGCCATGAGATCCACTTCCGGAGTGCCCCACTTGCGGCAGATTGACCGGAACACTGCTGGATGCAGGGCCCACTCGCCGCTGTCCACGGTTTGACGGCTGAGATAATCTGCCTCCCAGTTTTCTACGCCTGGGATGTGGACTGCGGATATGGTGGACTTGGAGTCCTCCGTCCAATGAAGGATACGTTGAACCTCCAACATTGCTAGGCGGCTGCGAGTCCCGCCCTGGTGATTGATGTAGGCAACTGCTGTCGCGTTGTCTGACTGGACTCGAATGTGCTTGCCCGCCGACAGGTGGTGAAAGGCTACGAGAGCTAGTAGCACCGCTCTGATTTCCAGCACATTGATCGAGAGGGCTGATTCGGACGGAGTCCAAGTGCCCTGTGCTCGGTGGTGGAGAAACACTGCTCCCCAGCCGGATAGACTGGCATCCGTGGTGAGAATCACCCAGGACGGGATCAGAAAGGAGCGTCCCTGGGATAGAGAGAGGGGCCGAAGCCACCACTGAAGAGAGCTCCTGGTCTGTGGCGACAGAGCCACTAGCCTGTGCAAGGAAGAGGTCCGCTTGTCCCAACAGCGGAGAATGTCCAGCTGCAGGGGACGCAGATGGAACTGGGCAAAGGGAACCGCTTCCATTGATGCCACCATCTAACCCAGCACCTGCATGAGGTGCCTGATGGAATGACGGCGGGGCCTCAACAGAGAGCGCACCGCCAGATGAAGGGACTGCTGTTTGACTAAGGGCAGCTTCACAAGTGCCGGCAGAGTCTCGAATTGCATACCTAGGTACGTAAGTTTCTGGGTCGGGATCAGAGTGGACTTGGGCAGATTGACAAGCCACCCGAATTGAACAAGCGTGGCGAGAGTGAGCGAGACACTCCGCTGACAGTCTGCACTGGATGAAGCCTTGACTAGAAGGTCGTCCAGGTAAGGAATCACTGCCAACCCCTGGAGGTGCAGAACCGCAACCACTGCTGCCATGACCTTGGTGAATACTCGAGGGGCCGTGGCTAACCCGAAGGGGAGAGCCACGAATTGGAAATGTTCCTCTCCGATTGCAAAACGTAGCCAACGCTGGTGTGAAACTGCAATTGGCACATGCAAATAGGCATCTCTGATGTCGATGGATGCAAGAAAATCTCCTTGGGTCATTGAGGCAATGACTGATCGCAGAGATTCCATGCGAAAGTGCCGCACCTGAACATGCTTGTTGAGAAGCTTGAGATCCAAGATGGGCCGGAAGGAACCGTCCTTCTTGGGGACTAGGAAGAGATTTGAGTAGAAACCTCTGAACCGTTCCCGGGCGGGAACCGGTACAATTACTCCGTTGGCCTGCAAGGATGCCACGGCCTGAGAGAAGGCGGCGGCCTTGGAGCAGGGGGGAGTGGACAGAAAAAATCTGTTTGGCGGGCTGGAAGAGAATTCTATCCTGTAGCCGTGGGAGATGATATCCCGCACCCACTGATCGGAGACGTGTTGAAACCACACGTCGCCAAAGTGGGAGAGCCTGCCACCGACCAAGGACGTTGCTGGCGCGGCCAGATAGTCAAGAGGAGGCTGCCTTAGTGGCAGCGGCTCCTCCGTTCTTCTGAGGACGCGGCCTCGTGCGCCAGCTGGGTTTTCGATCCTTGGCTGAGTTAGTGGACGAGGCTGAGGGCTTAGAGGATGACCAGTTAGAGGAAGGAAAGGAACGAAACCTCGACTGGTTCCTGCCCTGGACAGGTTTCCTGGTTTTAGTTTGTGGCAAGGAAGTACTCTTCCCGCCAGTAGCCTCCTTAATAATTTCATCCAGTTGTTCACCGAACAGCCGGGACCCAGCAAAAGGGAGCCCAGCAAGGTACTTCTTGGAAGAAGCGTCTGCTTTCCACTCTCGAAGCCACAAGATCCTGCGGATTGCGAGGGAATTAGCGGAAGCCACCGCCGTGCGGTGAGAAGCCTCCAGAATGGCAGACATGGCATAGGATGAAAAAGCCGAAGCCTGGGAAGTTAAGGCAACCATTTCGGGCATAGAGTCCCTGGTGAGGCAATGCATCTCCGCCAGAGAAGCAGAGACGGCCTTAAGAGCCCACACTGCTGCAAAAGACAGGGAGAACGAGGCCCCTGCCGCTTCATAAACAGATTTGGCCAGAAGGTCAACCTGGTGGTCAGTGGAATCCTTAAGTGAGGTGCCATCCGCCACAGATACGACTGTCCGGGCTGAGATTCTAGACACCGGAGGATCTACCTTTGGTGAATGAGCCCACTCCTTGACCACCTCTGGTGGAAAGGGAAAACGGTCATCAGAACTACGCTTTGGAAAGAGTTTGTCAGGACAGGCCCTGGGTTTGGTCAGAGTGGCCTGAAAACTGGAGTGGTTAAAAAACCATACGCCTTGCTCTCTTAGGCGAGGTAAACTGGTGTTTTTCTACCAGAGAGGCTTGTTCCTCTGACACTGGTGGATTGAGGTCCAGTACGGAATTAATGGACGCAATCAAATCACTAACATCTGCATCACCTTCGGTTAGATCAATGGGGTACATAGAGGTAGCGTCTGAGCCCACAGTAAAGGCATCCTCCTCGCCCTGCGATTCAGCTCGTGAATCAGAGCCGTGGGACGAGGAAGGGGAAGAGTCCCTGCGTCTCCGTTTAGGAGGACTGGGTCTGGGAACAGATGAAAAATCCTCTGTGAGCTCTGCAGAGCGAGTCGGAGCAGCAGAGGCGCCCTGAGAAGGGGGCTGATGCATGGTCAGCAGAGTCCGGGACAGCTGTCCCATGGAGTCGGCAAAGGACTGGGAGATAGCATTAGAAAAAGATGCTACCCAAGCCGGGGGTTCAGCCACCAGGGCTGGAGCAGCCGGAGGGACCACTGGGGAGACTCCAGGCTGAGGCACCACCATGTTAGAGCAGGCATCACAATGTGGATATGTGCTCGGTTCAGGCAGTATGAGCTTGCATGCAGTGCATATAGAGTAAAGCCTTGCAGCCTTGCTCCTAGTGAGAGACATGCTGCTGAGGTGGAGGCTCTGCAGTAAAGAACACACTCCTTCAGAATGACCCCCAGAGAGTGTATAAGAAAGTCCACAACCAGAGGTTGTGGCTTACCAGACCGTTTTGTGTGCCCTCCGGATTCCACAGCTTGGACCCCCAGACAGATTGCAGAGCTGCAGCAGCCAGCGCCGATCAGTGTGTGAACGCTGATAAAATGGCGCCGGAGTGAGGAGGGGGGGCGGGGTTTAGTCCAAGAGCGGGAACCGGAGGGCCAAGGAGAAATACAGGGGAGGGAAACATCTCCTCAGAGAGGAGTGTCCTCCCCTGTGCTGAACGGCCGGTGGGCGGCGCCGCACTGTCCCCCTGCATGACTGACATGCAGGGGCAGTGAAAACGAAAGTAGGCCGCAGCCGAAGCCGGGGCCTAAATTTTTCCATGCGGCCGACAAGCAGGCACCCTCGCCGCGGTTCTCAGGAAAAAACCAGAGAACCGGCCGGAAATTACAGCAAAGTAAATAACACACTCTCCCCACAATAAATGTACAAGGGACCCCTCAATAACGTCTCAATACTTAGCTTATGAGACGCAGGGCCAGGTCCCTGAGGGATGAGCGCTCCGTCCGGCAGGGTCCTGAAAGGGCTGCGGATGGAGACCGGTCTCCTGCAAAGCAGTGAGAACCGTGATGGCTCCCACTTCAAGCCAGAGCCCGAGGGATGGTGAAGGAGCGCGGCATGTAAGGCTCCAGCCTTGTAAAATCAACCTTAACAGCACCGCCGACACAGTGGGGTGAGAAGGGACATGCCGGGAGTCCAGGCTTGGACCCGCTTTTCTTCCAATTCTTTAAAATCAAAAATGAAAAATCAAAAATCAAAAGAGAATGCATATGTGTGTGACCTCCTGAACACAAAGCATTGAACTGGCTATATTTGGTTATCCAAGGGGTGTATATGCTCGGAGGGAGGAGCTACACTTTTTAGTGTAGTACTTTGTGTGTCCTCCGGAGGCAGAAGCTATACACCCCATGGTCTGGGTCTCCCATAAGGAACGATGAAGAAAGGGGATTCATTTTTCTTTATTTTTTCTTAATAAAAAAACCCACTTATTTTTCACTTTTTACTGTGTTTTAGTCTTCTTAGGTGACCTGAATATGCGATCATCCAATTGTTTGTACTATACATAGCAGTGCATTAGTACTGCTATGTATAGTGAAAGTCACGGTCTTTTAAAACAGACATTTACAGGCTGGCTTTCACGGGAGAACCATCCTAACATGATATACACGGCAGACCCTTGGTTATCATGACAACCCATCAGCGCCCAGGCGTTTAAGTCATGGGAATGCCGATGGGTGCGTGGAATGACGTTCCTACTGCCGGTGAGTGTTAAATGCCATTGTCAGAGATTGACAGTGGCATGATAATAGCATAACAGCAGTGGGCGGCTGTTAGAAGTAGATGATGGCTGAATAATTCAGCCATCATCTGCCAGGAAATATGTAGGCTCAGCAAGTGAGCCCGCATCAAAGTCAGAGACATGACCTATGATCTAACTGAATTGTCATTTGTCAAGAAGGGGTTAACAGGATCAAAACATCTGAATGAGCTCTAGAAAGTTACAGCAGCACCATGCGAAGTATCTGACAAAAAGCTTGCTCCCCGTCAGCCCAATGGCACCCCTGTAGCACAATCGCAGGGTGCCAATAGTTGGTATGGCAAATGCTTTCCTGCCGGTCATAGCCTCAAGTCAATCAGATCCTGCTGGGGGCTGGGCCTTACTGGCTAGCTGACAGTAAAAGATGGACAATGGCAACAAGGCACTGTAGAACATAAGTACTACACTGTACTAGTTAAGTAGTAAAGCAAATAAAAATATAAAATATAAAATATCAACAGAATTGGATCAACCTGCAGAATAACATTAAAGGGAACTTGTCACTGGATATTTATAATACTCACCTAACGGTCGGTGCTGAGCAGACTGGTCGGATGGGTGTCTCCGTTCTCCCGGTCCATGCCTCCCTTTTGGCCATTTTTATCCTCCTTTCTGAAGCTAGTGTGGATGACGCGTTCTACGTCATACACACAAGCAGACATTGAGTTCCTGCGCAGGCGCACTTTGATCTGCCCTGAGTAGGGCAGATCAAAGTGTTGTAGTGCGCATGCGTGGGACCTCAATGTCTGCTTGTGTGTATTACGTAGAACGCGTCATCCACACTAGCTTCAGAAGGAAGACAAAGATGGCTAAAAGGGAGGCGCGTACCGGGAGAACGGAGACCATCCGATCTGTCTGCTCCGCACCGACCGTTAGGTAAGTATTATAAATATCCGGTGACAGGTTCCCTTTAACCCCTTCACGACCGGCCGATTTTTCGCTTTCCGTTATTTTTTCGCCATTCTTTTCCTGAGAGACGTAACTTTTTTATTTTTCAGTCAATATGGTCATGTGAGGGCTCATTTTTTGCGGAACGAGCTGTACTTGTAAATGAAACCATCAGTTTTACCATATAGTGTACTAGAAAACGGCAAAAAAGAGAATTTTGTTTACTTACCATAAATTCTTTTTCTTATAGTTTCGTCTTGGGAGACCCAGACCTTGGGTGTTTAGCTTCTGCCTCCAGAGGACACACAAAGTACTACACCTAAAAGTGTAGCTCCTCCCTCTGAGCCTATACACCCCCTGGTGAGCCAGTCACATCCAGTTTAGTGTAAAAGCTGAAGGAGAATAGCCACCCACAAGTAGAACAGAGCAAAAGCCGGAACGACCGGAGACTCTGTCCACGACAACAGCCGGTGAAAACACGCGGAACAAGGAAATTGCCAACAGGCAACAGGGAGGGTGCTGGGTCTCCCAAGACGGAACTATAAGAAAAAGAATTTACGGTAAGTAAACAAAATTCTCTTTTTCTTTATCGTTCCTATGGGAGACCCAGACCTTGGGACGTTCCAAAGCAGTCCCTGGGTGGGAAATAAACAGAAAAAACTAAGAAGTAGGCAGAACCTAACTTCACAAATAGGCGACTGCCGCCTGAAGGATGCGTCTACCCAAGCTCGCATCTGCCGAAGCATGAGTATGCACTAGGTAGTGCTTCGAGAAGGTATGCAGACTAGCCCAAGTGGCAGCCTGACAGACCTGTTGAGCCGTAGCCTGGTGCCTAAAGGCCCAAGAGGCACCGACAGCTCTGGTCAAGTGTGCCTTGATCCCCGGCGGGGGAGGCGCCTGCGTACTCTGGTAGGCGTCCGAAATGGTCGACCTAATCCAACGGGCTAAGGTCGGCTTAGAAGCAGGGAGGCCTTTGCGCCGACCTGTGGTTAGCACAAAAAGAGAGGTGCACCGCCTAAGCGCAGCGGTGCGAGACACATAGATCCGGAGAGCACGCATCAGATCTAGCGTATATAGAGCTTTTTCAAAGCGATGAACAGGAGCCGGACAGAAGGAAGGTAAGGTAATGTCCTGGTTAAGGTGGAAGGGAGAGACCACCTTAGGAAGAAAGTCCGGAGACGGACTGAGACCCACCTTGTCTTCATGAAAGACTAAAAAAGGTGACTCCGAGGATAGCGCAGCCAAATCAGAGACTCTCCTGAGAGAAGTTATAGCAACCAGAAATGCCGCTTTCCGTAAAAGACGGTACAAAGAAACCTCCCTAAGAGGTTCAAAGGGGGGTTTCTGTAAGACCGTGAGGACCAAGTTAAGGTCCCAGGGATCCAAGGGCCGCCGGTAAGGCGGAATGATGTGAGACGCGCCCTGCATGAAGGTGCGGACCTGAGCCAGCCGAGTGAGACACCGCTGGAACAGAACTGACAGAGCCGAAACTTGTCCCCTAAGAGAGTTGAGGGACAGTCCTAGCTGCAGACCGGACTGTAGAAAAGACAGAAGGGTCGGCAAGGAAAACTGCCAAGGAGGATGGCCGGAACAGCGACACCAGGACAGGAAAATTTTCCAAGTCCTGTGATAGATCTTAGCGGAAGAAGACTTACGGGCCCGAGTCATAGTGGAGATGACTTCAGGGGGAATACCAGAAGCCGTCAAAATCCAGGACTCACGAGCCACACCGTCAATTTGAGGGCCGCAGAATTCGGGCGGAAAAACGGACCTTGCGAGAGTAGGTCTGGACGGTCCGGGAGATGCCACGGCATCCCTACGGACAGTTGGAGTAGGTCCGGATGCCAAGCTCGCCTGGGCCAGTCCGATGCAATGAGCATGACTCGACGACCCTCCATTCTGATCTTGCGCAGGACTCTGGGCAAGAGAGCTAGAGGGGGAAACACGTAGGATAGACGAAACTGGGACCAGTCTTGAACCAGAGCGTCCGCGGCGAAGGCCGGAGGATCGTGAGAGAGAGCCACGTTAACAGGAACTTTGTTGTTGTGACGGGATGCCATTAGGTCCACGTCCGGAGTGCCCCATTTGCGGCAGATCGACTGAAATACTGCCGGGTGCAGGGACCACTAGCCACCGTCCACGCTTTGACGGCTGAGATAATCTGCCTCCCATTTGTCCATGCTTGGAATGTGGACTGCGGATATGGTGGACCCGGAGTCCTCCGCCCACTGAAGAATGCGTTGTACCTCCATCATTGCCAGGCGGCTGCGTGTCCCGCCCTGATGGTTGATGTAGGCAACCGCTGTCGCGTTGTCTGACTGGACTCGAATGTGCCTACCCGTCAACAGGTGGTGAAATGCTAGTAGAGCTAGAAGCACGGCTCTGGTTTCCAGCACATTGATTGAAAGGGCTGACTCGGACGGAGTCCAAGTGCCCTGTGCTCTGTGGTGGAGACATACCGCTCCCCAACCGGATAAACTGGCATCTGTGGTGAGAATCACCCAGGACGGGGCCAGGAAGGAGCGCCCCTGGGACAGGGAGAGGGGCCGAAGCCACCACTGAAGAGAGCTCCTGGTCCGTGGCGACAGAGCAACTGACTTGTGTAAGGAGGATGGCCGCTTGTCCCAACAGCGGAGAATGTCCAGCTGCAGGGGGCGCAGATGGAACTGGGCAAAGGGAACCGCCTCCATGGACGCCACCATTTGACCCAGCACCTGCATCAGACGCCTGAGGGTATAACGGTGGTGCCTCAGGAGAGAGCGCACCGCCAACTGAAGTGACAGCTGTTTGTCTAAGGGCAACTTCACCAGTACCGGCAGAGTCTCGAACTGCATCCCTAGGTACGTGAGACTCTGGGTCGGAGTCAGAGTGGATTTGGGAAGATTGACAAGCCACCCGAATTGGGCTAGAGTGGCGAGAGTGAGCAAGACACTCCGCTGACAGTCTGCACTGGATGGAGCCTTGACTAGAAGGTCGTCCAGGTAAGGAAGCACTGCCAACCCCTGGAGGTGCAGAACCGCAATCACTGCTGCCATGACCTTGGTGAATACCCGAGGGGCCGTGGCTAACCCGAAGGGGAGAGCCACGAATTGGAAATGATCTTCTCCTATTGCAAAGCGTAGCCAACGCTGGTGAGAAACTGCAATTGGCACATGCAGATAGGCATCTCTGATGTCGATGGACGCCAGGAAATCTCCTTGGGTCATTGAGGCAATGACTGATCGCAGAGACTCCATGCGAAAGTGCCGCACCCGAACATGCTTGTTGAGAAGCTTGAGATCCAGGATGGGTCGGAAGGTACCATCCTTTTTGGGAACTAGGAAGAGGTTTGAGTAAAAACCTCTGAACCGTTCCCGGACGGGAACTGGTACAATTACTCCGTTGGCCTGCAAGGCTGCCACGGCCTGTGAGAAGGCGGCAGCCTTGGAGCAGGGGGAAGTTGAGAGAAAAGAAGGGAATTTTGTTACTTACCGTAAATTCCTTTTCTTCTAGCTCCAATTGGGAGACCCAGACGATTGGGTGTATAGCTACTGCCTCCGGAGGCCACACAAAGCATTACACTAAAAAGTGTAAGGCCCCTCCCCTTCTGGGTATACACCCCCCGTGGGATCACGGGCTGCTCAGTTTTAGTGCCAAAGCAAGAAGGAGGAAAGCCAATAACTGGTTTAAACAAATTCAATCCGAAGAACATCGGAGAACTGAAAACCGTTCAACATGAACAACATGTGTACCCGAAAAAACCAAAAATCCCGAAGGAAACAGGGCGGGTGCTGGGTCTCCCAATTGGAGCTAGAAGAAAAGGAATTTACGGTAAGTAACAAAATTCCCTTCTTCTTCGGCGCTCCATTGGGAGACCCAGACGATTGGGACGTCCAAAAGCAGTCCCTGGGTGGGTAAATTAATACCTCATGTTAGAGCTGCAAAAACAGCCCTTCCCTACGAGGAGGCAACCGCCGCCTGCAGGACTCTTCTACCTAGGCTGGCGTCCGCCGAAGCATAGGTATGCACCTGATAATGTTTGGTGAAAGTGTGCAGACTCGACCAGGTAGCTGCCTGGCACACCTGTTGAGCCGTAGCCTGGTGTCGTAATGCCCAGGATGCACCCACGGCTCTGGTAGAATGGGCCTTCAGCCCTGAAGGAACCGGAAGCCCGGCAGAACGGTAGGCTTCAAGGATTGGTTCCTTGATCCATCGAGCCAGGGTGGATTTGGAAGCCTGCGACCCTTTGCGCTGACCAGCGACAAGGACAAAGAGTGCATCCGAGCGGCGCAGGGGCGCCGTGCGGGAAATGTAGATTCTGAGTGCTCTCACCAGATCTAACAAATGCAAATCCTTTTCATACCGATGAACTGGATGAGTACAAAGAAGGTAAGGAGATATCCTGATTGAGATGAAAGGAGGATACCACCTTAGGGAGAAACTCCGGGATCGGGCGCAGCACTACCTTGTCCTGGTGAAACACCAGGAAGGGGGCTTTAGATGACAGCGCTGCCAGTTCGGACACCCTCCGAAGAGACGTGACCGCTACCAGAAAGGCCACTTTCTGTGAGAGTCGAGAAAGTGAAACATCCCTCAGAGGCTCGAAGGGCGGCTTCTGGAGAGCAACTAGTACCCTGTTCAGATCCCATGGGTCTAACGGCCGTTTGTACGGAGGGACGATGTGACGAACCCCCTGCAGGAACGTGCGTACCTGAGGAAGTCGTGCTAGACGCTTTTGAAAAAATACAGATAGCGCTGAGACTTGCCCTTTAAGGGAGCCGAGCGACAAACCTTTTTCCAACCCAGACTGCAGGAAGGAAAGAAACGTAGGCAATGCAAATGGCCAGGGGGACACTCCCTGAGCAGAGCACCAGGATAAGAATATCTTCCACGTTCTGTGGTAGATCTTAGCAGACGTGGGCTTCCTAGCTTGTCTCATGGTGGCAACAACACCTTGAGATAATCCTGAAGACGCTAGGATCCAGGACTCAATGGCCACACAGTCAGGTTCAGGGCCGAAGAATTCCGATGGAAAAACGGCCCTTGTGACAGCAAGTCTGGTCGATCTGGCAGCGCCCACGGTTGTCCGACCGTGAGATGCCACAGATCCGGGTACCACGACCTCCTCGGCCAGTCTGGGGCGACGAGTATGACGCGGCGGCAATCGGACCTGATCTTGCGTAGCACTCTGGGCAAGAGTGCCAGAGGTGGAAACACATAGGGCAGCTGGAACTGCGACCAATCCTGCACTAAGGCGTCTGCCGCCAGAGCTCTTTGATCGCGAGACCGCGCCATGAAGGCCGGAACCTTGTTGTTGTGCCGAGACGCCATTAGGTCGACGTCCGGCATTCCCCAGCGGCGACAGATTTCCTGAAACACGTCCGGGTGAAGGGACCATTCCCCTGCATCCATACCCTGGCGACTGAGAAAGTCTGCTTCCCAGTTTTCTACGCCCGGGATGTGAACTGCGGATATGGTGGAAGCCGTGGCTTCCACCCACAGCAGAATCCGCCGGACTTCCTGGAAGGCTTGCCGACTGCGTGTCCCGCCTTGGTGGTTGATGTATGCCACCGCTGTGGAGTTGTCCGACTGAATTCGGATCTGCTTTCCTTCCAGCCACTGTTGGAAGGCCAGTAGGGCCAGATACACTGCCCTGATTTCCAGAACATTGATCTGAAGAGTGGACTCTTGCTGAGTCCACGTACCCTGAGCCCTGTGGTGGAGAAAAACTGCTCCCCACCCTGACAGACTCGCCAGGAAGTGCATGAGGCGTCTTAAGGGGTGCGATTGACCTTGAAGGAGAAACTGCACCCCTGTCTGTAGTGACCGCTGCTTGTCCAGCGGAAGCTTCACTACCGCTGAGAGAGTATGAAACTCCATGCCAAGGTATGTCAGTGATTGGGTCGGTGATAGGTTTGACTTTGAAAAGTTGATGATCCACCCAAAAGTCTGGAGAGTCTCCAGCGCAATGTTTAGCCTGCGTTGGCATGCCTCTTGAGAGGGTGCCTTGACAAGCAGATCGTCTAAGTAAGGGATCACAGAGTGTCCCTGAGAGTGCAAGACTGCTACCACTGCTGCCATGACCTTGGTGAAAACCCGTGGGGCTGTCGCCAGACCGAAGGGCAGGGCTACGAACTGAAGATGGTCGTCTTCTATCATGAAGCGTATAAAACGCTGGTGCTCTGGAGCAATCGGCACGTGGAGATAAGCATCTTTGATGTCTATTGATGCTAGAAAATATGCTTGAGACATTGAGGCAATGACGGAGCGGAGGGATTCCATCCGGAACCGCCTGGTTTTTACGTGCTTGTTGAGCAGTTTTAGGTCCAGAACAGGACGGAACGAGTCGTCCTTTTTTGGTACCACAAACAGATTGGAGTAAAAACCTTGACCTCGTTCCTGAAGAGGAACAGGGATCACCACTCCTTCTGCCCTTAGAGAGCATACCGCCTGCAGAAGGGCATCGGTTCGGTCGGGATGTGGGGAAGTTCTGAAGAACCGAGGCGGAGGACGAGAACTGAACTCTATCCTGTACCCGTGAGACAAAACGTCTGTTACCCACCGGTCCTTGACCTGTGGCAGCCAAATGTCGCAAAAGCGGGAGAGTCTGCCACCGACCGATGATGCGGAGGGAGGAGGCCGAAAGTCATGAGGCAGCCGCCTTGGAAGCGGTTCCTCCGGTTGCTTTCTTTGGGCGTGAGTGAGCCCGCCAGGAATCTGAGCTCCTCTGCTCCTTCTGAGTCCCCTTGGACGAGGAGAATTGGGCCCTGCCCGAGCCTCGAAAGGACCGAAACCTCGACTGTCCTCTCCTCTGTTGAGGTTTGCTTGATCTGGGCTGGGGTAAGGAAGAATCCTTACCCTTGGACTGTTTAATGATTTCAGCCAATTGCTCACCAAACAGTCTGTCTCCAGATAATGGCAAACTGGTTAAGCATTTTTTGGAAGCAGAATCTGCTTTCCATTCCTTTAACCACAAGGCTCTGCGCAAAACCACAGAGTTGGCGGACGCCATTGAGGTACGGCTCGTGGAGTCTAGGACCGCATTGATAGCGTAAGTCGCAAACGCAGACATTTGCGAGGTTAAGGACGCCACTTGCGGCACTGATGGACGTATGAGAGAGTCCACCTGCTCCAGACCAGCTGAAATAGCTTGGAGTGCCCACACGGCCGCGAATGCTGGAGCAAACGACGCGCCGATAGCTTCATAGACCGATTTCAACCAAAGGTCCATCTGTCTGTCATTGGCATCTTTTAGTGAAGCCCCATCTTCCACTGCAACTATGGACCTAGCCGCAAGCCTGGAGATTGGGGGGTCCACTTTTGGACACTGGGTCCAGCGTTTGACCACGTCAGGGGGAAAGGGATAACGTGTATCCTTAAGACGTTTGGAGAAACGCTTGTCTGGATAAGTATGGTGTTTCTGGACTGCTTCTCTGAAGTCAGAGTGGTCCAGAAAAGTACTCAATTTACGCTTGGGATACCTGAAATGGAATTTCTCCTGCTGTGCAGCTGCCTCCTCCGCTGAAGGGGCTGGGGTAGAAATATCCAACAGTCTATTGATGGCCGCTATAAGATCATTTACCATAGCGTCACCATCAGGAGTATCCAGATTGAGAGCGGTCTCAGGATTAGACTCCTGATCAGCTACCTCTGCCTCATCATACAGAGAAGCCTCTCGCTGAGACCCTGACCAGTGTGATGACGTCGAGGGTCTTTCCCAGCGAGCTCGCTTAGGCTGCCTGGGACTGTCGTCCGAGTCAGAGCCTTCAGCCTGTGATGCCTGAGACCCCCTTGTAGCCTGGACTAGTTCCAACTGAGGGGGACCGGGGAACATTGCATCAACAGTGTCCATGGTCTGAGTGACCGGCCTGGACTGCAAAGTTTCAAGAATTTTTGTCATAGTCACAGACATCTTATCAGCAAAAACTGCAAACTCTGTCCCCGTCACTGGGGCAGGGTTCACAGGCGTCTCTGCCTGGGCCACTACCACCATAGACTCCGGCTGACGAAGTGGCACAGGGACCGAACATTGCACACAATGGGGGTCAGTGGAACCTGCCGGTAGATCAGCCCCACATGCGGTACAAGCAGCATATAAAGCCTGTGCCTTGGCACCCTTGCTTTTTGCGGATGACATGCTGTTGTCTCCTCAGAGCAATGGGGTATAAGCCAAGAAGCGACCGTACAGTGCAATATATAGGTACAGACACAAAGTACACTAAATAACACTGTGGCACTAGTGGGGTCAGCACTTTTGTGCTGCTTACCGCCCGCTTAACAGCGGGTGTGTGGTCGCCAGAATCCCTTGTCTGGGTCTCCCAGGGCTATGTCCGTTCTCCAGCTCAGACTGCATGCAGGAATGGCTACCAGCGTCCTGTGAAGAGGGACGGTCCGTGGGCGTGTTCAGACAAAGTGCGGGAAACTGGCGTCCCACTGTGCCCAGTGAGGGGGCTGGAGTATGTAAATAAGACTCCAGCCCTCGGCGCTGACTGATTGTACAGCGTCTCTCCCCTTCCGTGATTGACAGGGTTGGGGGCGGGAACGAAACGGAGCTAGGCCGCAAAAGCCGGGGACTAGATTTATGAGCGCTGCCGTCGTAAAAGCACGGTCAGCGCGAGTCCCCGGCGCACTACAAGTCTCAGCCGCGCCGCCGCTCCAGGGGCGGTCGGCGCGGTAGTTCCCAACACAGAAAATCACTCAGCTAAGCTGTAGTGAATAAGACCCAGGCGCGCAGCGCTACTGTCCCCGGCGCACTAGCACACCCAGCAACTCTGGCGTGTGTCTGTGCCTGTCTGTACGGGGACACAGAGTACCTGAATGTTGCAGGGCCTTGTCCCTGACGGCACTCAGCTCCGTATCCAGCAGGATCTCCGGGTCTGTGGATGGAGCCCGGCCTCAGAGTCTGGAGGCCGGTAAGATCCCACTTCCCCAGAGCCCTTCAGGGGGATGGGGAAGGAAAGCAGCATGTGGGCTCCAGCCTCCGTACCCGCAATGGGTACCTCAACCTTAACAAACACCGCCGACAAGAGTGGGGTGAGAAGGGAGCATGCTGGGGGCCCTGTTATGGGCCCTCTTTTCTTCCATCCGACATAGTCAGCAGCTGCTGCTGACTAAACAGTGGAGCTATGCGTGGATGTCTGACCTCCTTCGCACAAAGCTTGAAAACTGAGCAGCCCGTGATCCCACGGGGGGTGTATACCCAGAAGGGGAGGGGCCTTACACTTTTTAGTGTAATGCTTTGTGTGGCCTCCGGAGGCAGTAGCTATACACCCAATCGTCTGGGTCTCCCAATGGAGCGCCGAAGAAAATCTGTTTGGCGGGATGGAAGAGAATTCTATCCTGTAGCCGTGAGAAATGATATCTCTCACCCACTGATCGGAGACTTGTTGAAACCAAACGTCGCCAAAGTGGGAGAGTCTGCCACCGACTAAGGACGTTGCTGGAGCGGGCAGAGAGTCACGAGGAGGCTGCCTTAGTGGCAGAACCTCCTGCGGTCCTCTGTGGAAGCGCTTTTGAGCGCAAGTTGGATTTCTGGTCCTTAGCTGAGTTAGCGGACGAGACGGAGGGCTTAGAGGACGACCGGTTAGAGGAACGAAAGGAACGAAACCTCGGCTGAATCCTACCCTGGGTAAGATTCCTGGTCTTGGCTTGTGGCATGGAAGTACTCTTCCCGCCAGTAGCCTCTTTAATAATTTCATCGAGCTGTTCACCGAACAGCCGGGAACCAGCAAAAGGGAGCACAGCAAGGTACTTCTTTGAAGAAGCATCTGCCTTCCACTCTCGAAGCCACAAGATCCTGCGGATAACGAGGGAATTAGCCGAAGCCACCGCAGTACGGTGAGCAGCCTCTAGCATGGCAGACATGGCATAAGAAGAAAAAGCTGAAGCTTGAGAAGTTAAGGCAACCATCTCAGGCATAGATTCCCTGGTGAGAGAATGTATCTCCTCTAGAGAAGCAGAAATGGCTTTGAGGACCCACACTGCTGCAAAAGTAGGGGAAAACGCGGCCCCCGCCGCTTCATACAGTGGCATCCTTAAGGGAAGTGCCATCAGCCACCGAGACCAACTGTCCGGGCTGAGAGCCTAGACACTGGAGGGTCTACCTTTGGGGATTGAGCCCACTCCTTGACCACCTCAGGTGGAAAGGGAAAACGGTCATCAGAACCACGCTTTGTGAAGCGTTTGTCAGGACAGGCCCTGGGCTTGTTCACAGCGGTCTGAAAACTGGAGTGGTTAAAGAACACACTCTTTACTTTCTTAGGCGAGGTAAACTGGTGCTTTTCTGCCAGAGAGGGTTGCTCCTCTGATACTGGCGGATTGAGATCCAGTACAGAATTAATGGACGCAATCAAGTACCTAAGTTCTGAGTCACCCTCGGAAAGATCAATGGGGCACATGGAGTTAGTTTCCGAGCCCCCTGTAAAGGCATCCTCCTCATCCTGCGAGTCCTCTGAGCCAGAGCCACGGGATGAGGAGGGAGAGGAAACCCTGCGGCACCTCTTAGGTGGACGGGGTCTGTGTCCTGATGATGAATCCTCTGTGAGCTCCGGTGGACGGAGGCCAGAGGGTAGGGATCCTAAAGGACCCTTAGCAAGAGCATTAGAGGCACCCTGTGAAGGGGGCTGATGCATATTCATCAAAGTCCTGGACAGAAGTCCCATGGACTCAGCAAATGACTGGAATATAGACCTAGAGAAGGACTCTACCCAGGCCGGGGGTTCAGCCACAGGTGCAGAAGCAGCCTGAGAGACCACTGGGGGTGAGACTCCAGGCTGTGGCACCTCCACGTTCGAGCAGACCTCACAATGTGGATACGTGCTCGGTTCAGGCAGCAGGAGCTTGCATGCAGCGCATGTAGTATAAAGCTTTGGAGCCTTGCTCCTCGTGTGAGACATGCTGCTGGAGTGGGAAAAAAGTAGCTTGTACAAGTAAATGAACCCCAGGGAGTATATGCAGAGGTCCACAACCATAGACCGGCTGTGGCTTACCAGACCGCAGGAAGCGGTTTGTGTGCCCTCCAGATCCCGAAGCCCAGACCCTCAATGCACAGCACCTCAGCAGGGATGCAGAGTGCAGGATGGCCCAGCGCAGAATGAATCCTTCCAAGAAAATGGCCGCCGGAGCGAAGAGAGGGGGCGGGACATGGGGCGTCAACTGTAGAAGAGCGGGAACTGGAGGGCCATAGAGGCCTGCAGGGGGAAGGGGGGGAGTCACTCACAAGTAATGGGGAGTGTCCCTCCCCTGTGCAGGACGGCCGCCGAGAGGGGCCGCGCCTGTCCCTCTGCATGAGTGACATGCGAGGGCAGGAAACAGAAACTAGGCCTCCGGTGAAGCCGGGGCCTAAATTTGAGCCGCGAGGCCGACGCGCAGGCACCATCAGCGCGGTTCTCGGCGAAAAGCCAGAAAACCCGCCGGAAATGTCAAAACAAGTACCACAAACACACTCTCCCCACACAATAAAGGACATGGACCCCAACATATGAAAGTCTCAGTACTTAGCTGCTGAGACGCAGGGCCAGGTCCCTGGGGATGAGTGCTCCGGTCCAGCAGGATCCTCAAGGGGCTGTGGACGGAGACCGGTCTCCTGTCAGGTATGGAGACCGCGGTGGATCCCACTTCAATCCAGAGCCCAGGAGGGATGGTGAAGGAAAACGGCATGTAAGGCTCCAGCCTTGGAAATCAACCTTACAACACCACCGACACAGTGGGGTGAGAAGGGACATGCCGGGAGTTCAGACGTGGACCCGCACTTCTTCAATCTTTTTCCAAATAAAAATCAAAAATCTAGAAAAAAACATGAAAATGCATGTGTGGATGTATCCTCCTGAACACAAAGCAATAAACTGGATGTGACTGGCTCACCAGGGGGTGTATAGGCTCAGAGGGAGGAGTTACACTTTTAGGTGTAGTACTTTGTGTGTCCTCTGGAGGCAGAAGCTAAACACCCAAGGTCTGGGTCTCCCAAAGGGACGATAAAGAAAAAATTCCAAATGCAGAAAAATTGCAAAAAAAGTGTGATAGCACTATGGTTTTTGAGATATTTTATTCACTGTGTTCATTATATGGTAAAACTGATGTGTGGGTGTGATGCCTCAGGTCATTGCGAGTTTGTAGACACCAAACATGTATAGGTTTACTTTTATATAAGGGGTTAAAAAAATTGGAAGTTTGTCCGAAAAAAGTGGCGCACGTTTTACGCCATATTCCGTGACCCGTAGCGTTCTTATTTTTCGGGATCTATGGCTCAATGACTGCTTATTTTTTGCGTTTCGAGCTGACGTTTTTAATGGCACAATTTTTGCGCAGATGCTACGTTTTGATCTCTTATTGCATTTTGCGCAAAAGTTGTGGCGACAAAAAAACATCGTTTTGGCGTTTGGAATTTTTTTGCCGCTACGCCGTATACTGATCAGATTAATTATTATTATTATTATTATTTATTATTATATATGATTTTATATTTCGATAGATCGGGCGTTTCTGAACGCGGCGATACCAAATGTGTGAATATTTTTTATTTTTTTAACCCTTTAATTTTCAATGGGGCGAATGGGGGGTGATTTGAACTTAGGTTTTTTTGGTTTTTTTTTTTAATTTTTTAAAACTTTTTTTTTAACTTTCTTTTTTTTAATTTTACTAGTCCCCCTAGGGGGCTATTGCGATCAGCAATCCGATCGCTCTGCAGTATCTGCTGATCACAGCTACAAGGCTGTAAACAGCAGATACGCTCTCTTTCTCTTTTACTGTGCCGCTGGCACAGCGAAAGTGAAAGCAAGTCAGGTGTAGAACAGGAGTCATCACATGACCCTGTGCTACCATGACAACTATGGGAAGTCAAGTGATCGCGTCTTGTGACTTCCGGTATCGGGCGGTAAGCAAATGTTTACCGTGATCGCGCTTATAATGGCGCTGTCACATATTGACAGCGCCATATAAGGGGTTAAACGGCACGAGCAGATAACGATTCTGCTCGTGCCTGGCAGGCACACATCTCAGCTGTGAAAATCAGCTGAGATGTGTGCCGATCGCAGCATGATGCTGCCGGCAGACCGCGGGCAGTAACATTATGACTGCAGGGACGAAATTTTAAAGCCCGCGGTCGTTAAGGGGTTAAAGTCCTGGGTAAGAAATGAGCAACAATGGAGGGGAAAAAAATAAATAAATAATAAATAAAATAAATAATAATAATAATAATAATAATGATAATAATAAAACTAAATGCTTGTAAGAAACAAGTGAACAAACCCGTGTCTTTAGAAGATTTCAGAGAAATCATAAAGGGATCACAGTGGAGTTGGATGGGAAGGCAGATAGCATTCAATTGCCTTATATCTTTGTGAGAATGTTTATGATGAGTGAAGGTATAATTATTGGAAAGAACATGGTCTCTAAAGAAATTTAAAGTGTGCCCAAGCATTTTTGGGTGTAGTTTGTGGCATAAAACTGAATGAATTTCCTTCTCCAGCAAAGTCTACAAACTAATGACGTGTTAAAGATGCATTTGGAACTCTGTGTGCCGTGGTTTTGGCACATGTGTGTTCTTCGTGTGCTGTGACAGGAGATCAGGCACTCCTATACTCACCTGTCCCCAGCGCTGCTGTCCGTAGTGCTGATGTCTCTCACCGCTGCTGTCACTTCCAGGTTGCGGTGCAGTAAATATTGATGAGCATAATTAGCTGGCCTGGAAGCAGGAGACGGCAGCGTTGGAGACAAGAGAGTATAAAACTCATTTAATTTCAAAAGATATGCGTTTTCTCTGGTACGTGTCACACGGATCACACCACTGTGTGGTCCGTGTGACATCAGTGATGTCAGAGAAAAACTGACATCTCCGTGAGGGACACATGGACACGTGTGCGCTGCATGGAAACACGGTCAGTGAGAAAAAGAGAATTTTGTTTACTTACCGTAAATTCTTTTTCTTATAGTTCCTTATTGGGAGACCCAGACCATGGGTGTTTAGCTTCTGCCTCCAGAGGACACACAAAGTACTACACTTAAAAGTGTAGCTCCTCCCTCTGAGCTTATACACCCCCTGGTGAGCAGACCCAGCCAGTTTAGTGCAAAAGCTGAAGGAGAATAGCCACCCACAAGTAAAACAGAGCAAGAACCGGAACAACCGGAGACTCTGTCCACGACAACAGCCGGTGAAAACACGCGGAACAAGAAATTGCCAACAGGCAACAGGGAGGGAGCTGGGTCTCCCAATACGGAACTATAAGAAAAAGAATTTACGGTAAGTAAACAAAATTCTCTTTTTCTTTATCGTTCCTTTGGGAGACCCAGACCATGGGACGTCTCAAAGCTGTCCCTGGGTGGGAAATAAACAGAAAAAAACTAAGAAGTAGGCAGAACCTAACTTCACAAATGGGCGACAGCCGCCTGAAGGATGCGTCTGCCCAAGCTTGCATCTGCCGAAGCATGAGCATGCACTTGGTAGTGCTTTGAAAAGGTCTGCAGGCTAGTCCAAGTGGCAGCCTGACAGACCTGTTGAGCCGTAGCCTGGTGCCTGAAAGCCCAAGAGGCACCGACAGCTCTGGTCGAATGTGCCTTGATACCCGGCGGGGGAGGCACCCGAGTACACTGGTAGGCGTCCGAAATGGTCGACCTAATCCAACGGGCTAAGGTCGGCTTAGAAGCAGAGAGTTCCTTGCGCCGGCCTGTGGTTAGCACAAAAAGAGAAGTGCACCGCCTAAAAGCAGCGGTGCGAGACACATAGATCCGGAGAGCACGCACCAGATCCAGAGAATGCAACGCTTTTTCAAAGCGATGAACAGGAGCCGGACAAAAGGAAGGTAGGGTAATGTCCTGGTTAAGGTGGAAAGGAGAGACCACCTTAGGAAGAAAGTCCGGAGTTGGACGGAGAACCACCTTGTCTTGATGAAAAACCAAAAAAGGTGACTCCGAAGAGAGCGCAGCCAATTCGGAGACTCTCCTGAGGGAAGTTATGGCCCCCAGAAAGGCCACTTTCTGTGAAAGACGAAACAAAGAAACCTCCCTAAGAGGCTCAAAGGGGGGTTTCTGCAAAACCGTGAGAACCAAATTAAAGGTCCCAGGGATCCAAGGGCCGCCGGTAAGGCGGAATGATGTGAGACGCGCCCTGCATGAAGGTGCGGACCTGAGCCAGCCGGCCGAGACACCGCTGGACCAGCACTGACAGAGCCGAGACTTGTCCCTTGAGAGAGTTGAGGGACAGTCCTAGCTGCAGACCGGACTGTAGAAAGGACAGAAGGGTCGGCAAGGAGAATGGCCAAGGAGGATGGCCGGAAGAGCGACACCAGGACAGGAAAATTTTCCAAGTCCTGTGATAGATCTTGGCGGAGGAAGACTTACGGGCCCGAGTCATAGTGGAGATGACTTCCGGAGGAATACCAGAAGCCGTCAAGATCCAGGACTCAAGAGCCACGCCGTCAATTTGAGAGTCGCAGAATTCAGGCGGAAAAACGAACCTTGTGAGAGAAGGTCTGGACGGTCCGGGAGATGCCACGGCACCTCTACGGACAGTTGGAGCAGGTCTGGGTACCAAGCTCGCCTGGGCCAGTCCGGTGCAATGAGGATGACTTGACGGCCCTCCATTCTGATCTTGCGCAGGACTCTGGGCAAGAGAGCTAGAGGGGGAAACACGTAGGACAGACGAAACTGGGACCAGTTTTGAACCAGAGCGTCCGCGGCGAAGGCCTGAGGATCGTGGGAGCGAGCCACGTAAACCGGAACTTTGTTGTTGTGACGGGATGCCATTAGGTCCACGTCCGGAGTGCCCCATTTGCGGCAGATTGACTGAAACACTGCCGGGTGCAGGGACCACTCGCCACTGTCCACGGATTGACGGCTGAGATAATCTGCCTCCCAGTTTTCCACGCCTGGGATGTGGACTGCGGATATGGTGGACTTGGAGTCCTCCGCCCATTGAAGGATGCGTTCTACCTCCAACATTGCCAGGCGGCTGCGTGTCCCGCCTTGGTGATTGATGTAGGCAACCGCTGTCGCGATGTCTGACTTGACTCGGATGTGCCTGCCCGCCAACAGGTGCTGAAAAGCTAGGAGAGCCAGAAGCACGGCTCTGGTTTCCAGCACATTGATCGAAAGGGCTGACTCGGACGGAGTCCAAGTGCCCTGCGCTCTGTGGTGGAGACATACCGCTCCCCAGCCGGATAGACTGGCATCTGTGGTGAGGATCACCCAGGACGGGGCCAGGAAGGAGCGCCCCTGGGACAGAGAGGGGGGCCGAAGCCACCACTGAAGAGAGCTCCTGGTCTGTGGCGACAGAGCCACTAACCTGTGCAAGGAGGAAGGCCGCTTGTCCCAACAGCGGAGAATGTCCAGTTGCAGGGGACGCAGATGGAACTGGGCAAAGGGAACAGCCTCTATTGACGCCACCATTTGACCCAGCACCTGCATCAGGCGCCTGAGGGAATAACGGCGGGGCCTCAGCAGAGAGCGCACCGCCAGTTGGAGGGACTGCTGTTTGACTAAGGGCAACTTCACAAGTGCCGGCAAAGTCTCGAACTGCATCCCTAGGTACGTGAGACTCTGGGTCGGAGTCAGAGTGGATTTGGGAAGATTGACAAGCCACCCGAATTGGGCTAGAGTGGCGAGAGTGAGCGAGACACTCCGCTGACAGTCCGCGCTGGATGAAGCCTTGACTAGAAGGTCGTCCAGGTAAGGAATCACTGCCAACCCCTGGAGGTGCAGGACCGCAATCACTGCTGCCATGACCTTGGTGAATACCCGAGGAGCCGTGGCCAACCCGAAGGGGAGAGCCACAAATTGGAAATGATCTTCTCCGAATGCAAAACGTAGCCAACGCTGGTGTGAAACTGCAATTGGCACATGCAGATAGGCATCTCTGATGTCGATGGATGCCAGGAAATCCCCTTGGGTCATTGAAGCAATGACTGATCGCAGAGACTCCATGCGAAAGTGCCGCACCTGAACATACTTGTTGAGAAGCTTGAGATCCAGGATGGGCCGGAAGGAACCGTCCTTTTTGGGGACTAGGAAGAGATTTGACTAGAAACCTCTGAACCGTTCCCGGGCGGGAACCGGTACAATTACTCCGTTGGCCTGCAAGGATGCCACGGCCTGTGAGAAGGCGGCGGCCTTGGAGCAGTAGGGAGTTGAGAGAAAAAAAATCTGTTTGGCGGGCTGGAAGAGAATTCTATCCTGTAGCCGTGGGAGATGATATCCCTCACCCACTGATCGGAGACGTGTTGAAACCACGCGTCGCCAAAGTGGGAGAGCCTGCCACCGACTAAGGACGTTGCTGGCGCGGACAGATAGTCACGAGGAGGCTGCCTTAGCGGCAGCACCTCCTGCGGTCTTCTGTGGACGCGCTTTTGGGCGCCAGTTGTATTTCTGGTCCTTGGCTGAGTTAGTGGACGAGCGAGGGCTTAGAGGACGACCAGTTGGAGGAACGAAAGGAGCGAAACCTCGACTGATTCCTACCCTGGACAGGTTTCCTGGTTTTGGTTTGTGGCATGGAAGTACTCTTCCCGCCAGTAGCTTCCTTAATAATTTCATCCAGCTGTTCTCCGAACAGCCGGGACCAAGCAAAAGGGAGCCCAGCAAGGTACTTTGAAGAAGCATCTGCCGTCCACTCTCGAAGCCACAAGATCCTGCGGATAGCGAGGGAATTAGCCGAAGCCACCGCAGTGCGGTGAGAAGCCTCCAGCATGGCAGACATGGCATAGGATGAAAAAGCTGAAGCTTGGGAAGTTACGGCAACCATTTCGGGCATAGATTCCCTGGCGAGGGAATGCATCTCCTCTAGAGAAGCAGAGATGGCTTTGAGAGCCCACACTGCTGCAAAAGTCGGGGAGAACGAGGCCCCCGCCGCTTCATATACGGATTTGGCCAGAAGGTCAATCTGGCGGTCAGTGGAATCCTTAAGGGAGGTGCCATCAGCCACCGACACAACGGTCCGGGCTGAAAGTCTAGACACCGGAGGGTCTACCTTTGGGGAATAAGCCCACTCCTTGACCACCTCAGGTGGAAAGGGAAAGCGGTCATCAGAACCACGCTTTGGGAAGCGTTTGTCAGGACAGGCCCTGGGCTTGGTCACAGCGGCCTGAAAACTGGAGTGGTTAAAGAACACACTCTTTACTCTCTTAGGCGAGGTAAACTGGTGCTTTTCTGCCAGAGAGGGTTGCTCCTCTGATACTGGCGGATTGAGATCCAGTACAGAATTAATGGAAGCAATCAAGTCACTAACATCTGAGTCACTTTCGGACAGATCAATGGGGTACATGGAGTTAGCCTCCGAGCCCCCCGTAAAGGTATCCTCCTCATCCTGCGAGTCAGCTCCTGAATCAGAGCCGCGGGACGAGGAAGGAGAGGGAACCCTGCGTCTCTTCTCAGGAGGACGGGGTCTGGGACCAGATGATGAATCCTCTGTGAGCTCCGGTCCTGAGAGACCCCTAGCAGCAGAGGCACCCTGTGAAGGGGGCTGATGCATGTTCAGCAAAGTCCTGGACAGAAGTCCCATGGACTCAGCAAAAGACTGGGAGATAGACCTAGAAAAGGATTCTACCCAAGCCGGGGGTTCAGCCACAGGAGCAGGAGCAGCCTGAGAGACCACTGGGGGTGAGACTCCAGGCTGTGGCACCGCCAGGTTAGAGCAGGCATCACAATGTGGATAGATGCTCGGTTCAGGCAGCAGGAGCTTACATGCAGTGCATACTGAATAAAGCTTTGGAGCCTTGCTCCTCGTGTGAGACATGCTGCTGGAGTGGGGGCTCTGCAAGAGAATGAACCCCAGAGAGTATATACAGAGGTCCACAACCAGAGGTTGTGGCTTACCAGATCGCTGAAGCGGTGTTGTGTGCCCTCCAGATCCCCAAGCCCGGACCTCCAAACACAGCACCCAGCAGGTATGCAGAGCGCAGACCAGCGTCTGAGTGAATCTCTGAGAAAATGGCCGACGGAGCGAAGAGAGGGGGCGGGACTTTGCCTGCAGAGCGGGATCTGGAGGGCCATAGAAACCTACAGGGGAGGAGACATGCACAGCAGTGGGGAGTGTCCCTTCGCTGTGCAGAACGGCCGCCGGGCGGAGCCGAGCCTGTCCCTCTGCATGAGTGACATGCGAGGGCAGTGAAACAGAAACTAGGCCTCCGGCGAAGCCAGGGCCTAAATTTGAGCGGCGAAGCCGACGAGCAGGCACCATCAGCGCGGTTCTCGTGCGACAGCTAGAGAACCCGCCGGAAATGTCAAAAAACACAGCAAGCACACTCTCCCCAAACAATAAAGCACAGGGACCCCCATACATAAACGTCTCAGGTACTTAGCTGCCGAGACACAGGGCCAGGTCCCTGGGGATGAGTGCTCCGGTCCAGCAGGGTCCTGAAGGGCTGCGGATGGAGACCGGTCTCCTGCCAGGCATGGAGACCGTGCTGGCTCCCACTTCAAGCCAGAGCCCATGAGGTATGGTGAAGGAGCGCGGCATGTAAGGCTCCAGCCTTGTAAATCAACCTTAACAGCACCGCCGACACAGTGGGGTGAGAAGGGACATGCCAGGAGTCCAGGCTTGGACCCGCTTTTCTTCCAACTCTTTGAAATCAAAAATCAGATGAGAATGCATGTGTGTGTGACCTCCTGAACACAAAGCATTGAACTGGCTAGATGTGGTCATCCAGGGGGTGTATATGCTCGGAGGGAGGAGCTACACTTTTTAGTGTAGTACTTTGTGTGTCCTCCGGAGGCAGAAGCTATACACCCATGGTCTGGGTCTCCCATAAGGAACGATGAAGAAAGTGAAGGGTTATTGCCAGAAATTCTCTACAATAACAAAGACTGTGCTTATCATAGTTGAGGATCCAAACAATGAGCTCCAAGCCGTCCAAACCATTGTCTTTCCTAGAAGATCGTCTAGGTAATGGTTAATTGCCACCTCCCTGGCACAGAAATATGTCCTGAGGGAACCATGAACCTGGACGATAGCCTAAGGGCTGTTGTGAGCTTGGGGAGGAGTGAGGAGTCAAGGGAAGAATTCGCAAGAACACTGTCAATGGTGATGTGGAGATGTGCAGGGGTTCCAGTAAAAGATCCAGGGAAGATGATGCAAGTCCTTAGAAAATGCTGACACTCCTGGAGCAATTTGGCAATAGGGAAAGACTTTCTTTTAATAACATTTTTAATTATGCCATTCTTCCTTCTATAAATAGATAAAAATTGACAACTGGGTGTTACCTTGCCTTATCAGGGTCTCCAGATATTCTGCCATTGTCTGCAGAGAATCCCACAACTGATAACATCCAGCTGTCAATATACCTACATTGCCAGAAGGAGGTTCTAAAGGTACCGTCACACTTAGCGATGCTCCAGCGATCCCACCAGTGATCTGACCTGGCAGGGATCGCTGGAGCGTCGCTACAGAGCTGTTAATCAGGCAGATCTCCACAGCGATCAGAGATCAGCCACCAGCGACCCGTGTAACGACGCTGTGCTTGGTAACCATAGTACACAACGGGTTACTAAGAAAAGCGCTTTGCTTATATAGTTACCCGATGTGTACCTTGGCTACATGTACAGGGAGCCGGCTTCTAGAAGCTGCGGACGCTGGTAACCAAGGTAAATTTCGGGTAACCAAGCAAAGTGCTTTGCTTGGTTACCCGATGTGAACCTTGGTTACCAGCGTCCGCAGAAGCCGGCTCCTGCTCCCTGCACATTCAGTTCGTTGCTCTCTCGCTGTCAAACACAGCGATGTGTGCTTCACAGCGGGAGAGCAACAACCAAAAAAATAGTCCAGGACATTCAGCAACGACCGTCGACCTCACAGCAGGGGCCAGGTCATTGCTGGATGTCACACATAGTGACATCGCTAGCAAGATCGCTGTTGCGTCACAAAAAACATGACTCAGCAGCAATGTCGCTTAGTGAGACGTGGCCTTAAGTAAAGATGCATGGATTTACTAAAAACAGACATTTCAGCAGAGCGGACAGTCACTTTATAACTACGTCTAATTCCTACCTCAAATATTTGGGCAAACTGTGTTTCTTTGCTGGAAAATATAGCGTGGATACAATGGATAGAGTACTTGGCTTGGCGAGGGGGCCCCTTCTTAGCTTTCTGTTGTAAAACTGGAAGCAAAGCCCTGTAAGAAAAAAAAAAAAATTGCATGTGAATTTTTATTCACTAATTTTTCAGTTTCTTGTACCATTCTATTCTAAACTGTTGTCCCTAGCAGAATATATAACAGAACCGTAACTTACGATCTAATGTGTGGGAAGTCGTCCTCAATTTTGTTCCCGGTGTTTTTGAATATCTGCAGAGCCGCCTCCGCTACCTTCTCATCATCCATCTTAAGACACGCCAAGAGGGATTCAAAGGTTTCAGCAGAATGAAATGAGATGGGATGTGTAAAAGACAGCACCTAGTGAGAGGGGGGGAAAGTGATAACTGCATTTGTGAGAATGACGGCAAAAAAGCCGAGCAGAACATATAATCCAGGATACGACGTTAGTATCTCACCAAAGAATCGCACATGAAAAGTAGTCACACGAGGGTTAATCGAGTTTGTCTGCAGCTTTTTGCTAATCTACAACATTTAGAAGTTACACTGTAATAAATTAATATAATTTTAATAGATTTTATTCTGAAAAGCACTGGCCTTCCAGAGAAAATATGCTTTAAAAAGCTTGTGTACATAGGGAGAGACCAAATCAACCAACCGCTGCAGCGCTGGAAAGAGCCGGCCGGTAGCTTTACAGTATATTTTCTATGAAACAACAGAGTGTTCAGAGTAAAATATACCTGGCTGCAATCGAGGAGCCAGGCTAATTCATGGCAGCACCAAACAGATGATAGGCTCCCTTTAAAAAGGGAATCTGTCAATAGAACCAACCCTTCTAAGTCATCAATATGGGCATGTAGGTCGAATAAAATTATACCTTGACACCTGTGATCAGATGTCTTGTTCCTGAGCAATCCATATTTTTATTAATATTTAAATGAGCTGATCAGATCTTCCTGAGAATCTGCCTCCAGAAATGACTTTAAAGAAAGGGGGTATTACCATTGTGAGACATGTAATGACAGACAGTTGTAATCACACTCATCAGAACTGATCTTTGTCTCATTACATACACTACTACAGCTGCAGCTCTATTTACAGGGCTGTAAACTCTGCTGCTCAGCTGTCCCCGATAAAAACACTTGTGTAGCTTCCATCTGACAGGCACCTGTGTGGTGTGAGGGGCAGTACAGATGAGTCGACAACAGTAGTGAAGTGGGGCAGTTGGAGATGCGTTTGTAAAGATATAAAACTTAGCTCTTCTGCACTATATTAGCTATAAATCAGGCAATGCACTGCTTTGAGATCAGTGGAGCTGTCAGCTATTACATGTCCCACACTGGTAATGTCCCCTTTTATAATCTATGGAGGCAGATTTTTAGGGACATCGATTTCCAGGCCATAGATCTTAACAGCTCATTTTCATATTAAGAAAAACGTGAATATCTCAGGAATAAGACATCGGATCACAGATATCAAGGCATTACTTTACTCAACTTTCTGTGGCCTACATGCCCATATAGATAAGGAGGGTTTATCCTATAGATTCCCTTTAAGCTATGCTTTGCTTGCAATTTTTCTGCACCCTTTTTATTTATTTATTTTTTTAAAGGGTGACCTATGGACAAGAAAGTCTCTATGCAGCCAAATTGAATCATGTTTCAAGCAGTGGGAGAAACACTAAAGCCTTTGAAAATTAAATGGCTCTCTCCAAGATCCTAAAGATATGTATCCTGATGGGCAAAAGAAAATCTATATTTCTAGTTGGCCCCGCTGCTGCTGGAAAAGTAGAAATTCCATGCTGTGGTTGTATTAGTAGCTTTATTATGGAGTTTCTAGTTGTACCAAACTCCTTTTCTAACACAGACTAAACAGAGACCAATAAAGACCAAAAGGATTGGACCATAGAGGACTGGAGTAAGGTAATCTTCTCTGAGGAGTCTAATTTTCAGCTTTGTCCAACACCTGGTCTTCTAATGGTTAGATGGAGTGTTTTGCACCCACTGTGAAATTTGGTGGAGGTTCGGTGATGATCTGGGGATGCTTCAGAAAGGCTGGAATTGGGCAGGTTAAACTTTGCGAAGGACGTATGAATCAAGCAGCATATAAGGTTATCCTGGAAAAAACAGTTACTTCCTTCCGCTCAGGCAATGTTCCCCAACTCTGAGGACTGGTTTTTCCAACAGGACAATGCTCCATGCCACATAGCTAGGTCAATGTGTGGATGAAGGACCACCCCATCAAAACCCTGTCATGACCAGCCCAATCTCCAAACCTAAACCCCATTGAAAACCTCTGGAATGTAATCAAGAGGAAGATGGATAGTCACAAGCCATCAAACAAAAGAAGAACTGCTTACATTTTTGCACCAGGAGTGGCATAAGGTCACCCAAAAGCAGTGTGAAAGACTGGTGGAAAGCAGCAAAGACGCATGAAAGCTGGGATTAAAAATCATGGTTATTCCACAAAATATTGATTTTTGAACTCTTTCTGAGGTAAAACATTATTATTGTTGTTTCTAAATGATTATGAACTTGTTTTCTTTGCATTATTTGAGGTCTGAAAGCAATGCATTTTTTTGTTATTTTGATCATGTCTCATGTTTAGAAAATACAAAATGTATTGCTTGGAAATTCAGAGACGTCGTCAGTAGTTTATAGGTATATTTTTGAGCAAAATGTAAATTGTTCTTTTATTCTCTAAAGAGAAAAATCAGTATAAACTGACAATTTTCTAGTGGTCTCTTAAATTTTTGCCAGACGTGGGGGCGGGGGTGTGTGTGCAATATATATTTTATAATTATATATATATATATATATATATATATATATATATATATATATATATATATATTATATAAAATGAATGCAAGCAATATCATTATTGTGGGTACAATGATGTAAATACAAAAAGCACAACACAGCTAAGATTGATAAAAATGTGGAGAGACTACTTTTCCAGTAGCAGTGCAGCAATCCAGAAACATCCATCTCCTTTATTTCACCTCAGTATAAAAAGATTTCCTTTTACCCTCGGGTAACTGCAACAGCTGTATACACTACGGGCATATACATATTATAGGGCTGTCATATGCACAAGTCAGGTGAGCACCCCCTCACCTTCCCCTAACTTACTCTACCCTATACTATATCACCCTATATGCGCTTGTTTTGCTCTTTTTTTGACAGCTTTGCGTACGCACTTATGCAGGATAGACTGTCAATCACTGATTAGCACCGCACCTACGTGAAGTCCAGAGTGAGCAGGGATTTCCATGAATACTGAATCTTTTCCTGACAAAGTTATATACCTATCTACTCCGCTCCTTGTAATCTATACCATGTCACACACAGCACAGCCTGCATTGCATGTTCAACACGACTTTGCACGCAAGACCGCAAAAAAATAAAATAAATAAAAAGTGGATCACAAAATGGGTAAAATTGGTCACAACTTGTCTGCAACAAATGAAGAGAGGCTTAAGAAAATAACCAGCAACTACAAATTACTGAGTTCCAAATAAAACATTGCCATGCTGTAATAGAAGACTGCAGGACATTTCAAACCCATTTACCTTCAGTAACTCTAGACCTGCCCTGATCGCTTGATCTGTGGACACACCTTCATCTTCATCATCTGCTGTGCCGTCTATGGACTTGTTCACCAGCTTAATGAGGGAACTTTTAAAGAAAACAGTCAAACAAATGAGTGTATATTACTAACAGCGACGGCATGTACAGCTGTCTAGGACTGATATGTGTTTATATCAAATGAAAGTAGACAATCTTGCTGACAATCTTTAGCATTTTAATTACTTAAAGCCCCCCCCCCCAGTAAACATTTAGATGTAAAAAAAATGTTGACACAATTTGGTTTGAGACAATAAAAAACCCCTAAAATTAAAATGCATTAAAAAAATTCAAAATTGGCTTAAAGCTTAAAAGGGAATCTGTCACCAGGTTTTTGCCATCTGATCTGAGAGAAGATTAAGTTAGGTATAGAGATCCCAAATCCAGCAATGTGTCACTTACTGGTCTGTTGGCTGCAGTTTTGATACAATCAGAGGTAAAGGTGGAGTTATACAGAGAAGGAGGACTACATAGCACAAGACAACTAGTCCTCTAGAGAGAAACTTTTCACCTACTTATAAAACACAGATTTTATTCAAACTACAACAAGCAGCCTAGTAGGTGACATCGCTAGACTCCGGGTCTCTGCTCCTAAATTATGCTGCTCTCAGATTACATAACAAAAAACTACTAACAGATTCCCTTCATGGATTGAGACACGTTTAGATCACTTTTTTGTCCCAACAAAATCATAATTCTCTTATTGAATTATTTGGGACCTTAATTTAATAGGTCTCTTTATAATTTACACTTCAGTCTTCTCATAATTAAAAAAAATTAGAACATAAAAAAAACAAAAATCCACTAAGCAAAAGAAACTCTGCTGTTTACCAAAATTGATTAAATAGCTTCACTTTGTGTGTGATTAAGGCTACGTTCACACACAGTGTTTTTGCTGTGATTTTTCTGCAGCCGAAATCTGCTCTTGGCATAATAAAAAAAAAAAAAAAAAGCTGCTTCTAAAATCCGGGGCTTTCCTGCGTTTTTTTAGCTTGTCATTTGTCTAAAGTGCATGTTTAATAAAGTTAGTTTTATTCACCACAAAAAAACGAAGTAAAGTTTTTGTACTCATTGTTTTCAATTGAAGTAAAAAAAATAAACGCTGCAAAAATGAACGTTTCTGCCTTTTTTTAAAAAATGCAGCAGTTTATCCATTTGTCAAAAAAAAACAAAACAAAAAAAAAAACAATTATGTGCATGAGATTTCTGAAATCTCACAGCTTTTGTTTGTACTGTAAAATGCAACTTTTAATTTCCATAAAACTCCTGAAAAAATGCTGCAAAAAATCTGCAGCTATAACGCATTGTGTGAACATCGCCTTGGAGTTCAGGGACACTTTATGTGTACACTTTTAACTGTGCTATAATATGAAGCGATAAACATTTTAAAAAAATTAGAATTTTTTTTAAAAATTGCAATGTAATATCTCTGACAATACATTAGTGCTCAATGAACATGTAAGAGGCACAGGCATCTCAGACACTCAATGTATGCCCTAATGGTATGTTCACAAAGTCTATTTCAGGCCATTTTTGCCTAAAGAATCTAAAAAAAAAGAATTTTGTTTACTTACCGTAAATTCTTTTTCTTATAGTTCCGTATTGGAAGACCCAGACCTTGGGTGTTTAGCTTCTGCCTCCGGAGGACACACAAAGTACTACACTTAAAAGTGTAGCTCCTCCCTCTGAGCTTATACACCCCCTGGTGAGCCAGTCCCAGCCAGTTTAGTGTAAAAGCTGAAGGAGAATAGCCACCCACAAGTAGAACAGAGCAAGAGCCGGAACAACCGGAAACTCTGTCCACGACAACAGCCGGTGACAACACGCGGAACAAGGAAATTGCCAACAGGCAACAGGGAGGGAGCTGGGTCTCCCAATACGGAACTATAAGAAAAAGAATTTACGGTAAGTAAACAAAATTCTCTTTTTCTTTATCGTTCCTTTGGGAGACCCAGACCTTGGGACGTTCCAAAGCAGTCCCTGGGTGGGAAATAAACAGAAAAACTAAGAAGTAGGCAGAACCTAACTTCCCAAATGGGCGACCGCCGCCTGAAGGATGCGTCTGCCCAAGCTCGCATCTGCCGAAGCATGAGCATGCACTTGGTAGTGCTTTGAAAAGGTATGCAGGCTAGCCCAAGTGGCAGCCTGACCGACTTGTTGAGCCGTAGCCTGGTGCCTGAAAGTCCAAGAGGCACAGAAAGCTCTGGTCGAGTGTGCTTTGATCCCCGGCGGGGGAGGAGCCTGCGTACTCTGGTAGGCGTCCGAAATGGTCGACCTAATCCAACGGGCTAAGGTCGGCTTAGAAGCAGGGAGGCCCTTGCGCCGACCTGTGGTTAGCACAAAAAGAGAGGTGCACCGCCTAAGCGCAGCGGTGCGAGACACATAGATCCGGAGAGCATGCACCAGATCTAGAGTATGTAGAGCTTTTTCAAAGCTATGAACAGGGGCCGGACAGAAGGAAGGTAAAGTAATGTCCTGGTTAAGGTGGAAGGGAGAGACCACCTTAGGAAGAAAGTCCGGAGTCGGACGGACCTTGTCTTGATGAACCACCTTGTCTTGATGAAAGACTAAAAAAGAAGACTCCGAGGAGAGCGCAGCCAAATCAGAGACTCTCCTGAGAGAGGTTATGGCAACCAGAAAGGCCACTTTCTGTGAAAGACGATACAAAGAAACCTCCCTAAGAGGCTCAAAGGGGGGTTTCTGTAAGACCGTGAGCACAAAGTTAAGGTCCCAGGGGTCCAAGGGCCGCCGGTAAGGCGGAATGATGTGAGACGCGCCCTGCATGAAGGTGCGGACCTGAGCCAGCCGAGCAAGACGCCGCTGGAACAGAACTGACAGAGCCGAAACTTGTCCCTTGAGGGAGTTGAGGGACAGTCCTAGCTGCAGACCGGACTGTAGAAAAGACAAAAGAGTCGGCAAGGAGAATGGCCAAGGAGGATGGCCGGTAGACCGACACCAGGACAGGAAAATTTTCCAAGTCCTGTGATAGATCTTAGCGGAGGAAGACTTGCGAGCCCGAGTCATAGTGGAGATGACTTCAGGGGGAATACCAGAAGCCGTCAAAATCCAGGACTCAAGAGCCACGCCGTCAATTTGAGGGCCGCAGAATTCGGGCAGAAAAACAGACCTTGCGAGAGTAGGTCTGGACGGTCCGGGAGATGCCACGGCATCTCTACGGACAGATGGAGCAGGTCCGGATACCAAGCTCGCCTGGGCCATTCCAGTGCAATGAGGATGACTCGACGACCCTCCATTCTGATCTTGCGCATGACTCTGGGCAAGAGAGCTAGAGGGGGAAACACGTAGGACAGACGAAACTGGGACCAGTCCTGAACCAGAGCGTCCGCGGCGAAGGCCTGAGGATCGTGAGAGCGAGCCACGTAAACAGGAACTTTGTTGTTGTGACGGGATGCCATTAGGTCCACGTCCGGAGTGCCCCATTTGCGGCAGATTGACTGAAATACTGCCGGGTGCAGGGACCACTCGCCACTGTCCACGCTTTGACGGCTGAGATAATCTGCCTCCCAGTTGTCCACGCCTGGGATGTGGACTGCGGATATGGTGGATCTGGAGTCTTCCGCCCATTGAAGGATACGTTGTACCTCCAACATTGACAGGCGGCTGCGTGTCCCGCCTTGGTGATTGATGTAGGCAACCGCTGTCGCATTGTCTGACTGGACTCGGATGTGCCTGCCCGCCAACAGGTGCTGAAAAGCTAGGAGAGCTAGAAGCACAGCTCTGGTTTCCAGCACATTGATTGAAAGGGCTGACTCGGACGGAGTCCAAGTGCCCTGTGCTCTGTGGTGGAGACATACCGCTCCCCAGCCGGAGAGACTGGCATCCGTGGTGAGAATCACCCAGGACCGGGCCAGAAAGGAGCGCCCTTGGGACAGGGAGAGGGGCCGAAGCCACCACTGAAGAGAGCTCCTGGTCCGTGGCGACAGAGTCACTAACTTGTGTAAGGAGGAAGGCCGCTTGTCCCAACAGCGGAGAATGTCCAGCTGCAGGGGGCACAGATGGAACTGGGCAAAGGGAACAGCCTCCATGGACGCCACCATTTGACCCAGCACCTGCATGAGACGCCTGAGGGTATAACGGCTGGGCCTCAGGAGAGAGCGCACCGCCAACTGGAGTGACAGCTGTTTGTTTAAGGGCAACTTCACAAGTGCCGGCAAAGTCTCGAACTGCATCCTAAGGAAGCACTGCCAACCCCTGGAGGTGCAGAACCGCAATCACTGCTGCCATGACCTTGGTGAATACCCGAGGGGCCGTGGCTAACCCGAAGGGGAGAGCCACGAATTGGAAATGATCTTCTCCTATTGCAAAGCGTAGCCAACGCTGGAGTGAAACTGCAAATGGCACAGGTAGATAGGCATCTCTGATGTCGATGGACGCCAGGAAATCCCCTTGGGTCATTGAGGCAATGACTGATCGCAGAGACTCCATGCGAAAGTGCCGCACCCGAACATGCTTGTTGAGAAGCTTGAGATCCATGATGGGCCGGAAGGTACCATCCTTTTTGGGAACTAGGAAGAGGTTTGAGTAAAAACCTCTGAACCGTTCCCGGGCGGGAACTGGTACAATTACTCCGTTGGCCTGCAAGGCTGCCACGGCCTGTGAGAAGGCGGCGGCCTTGGAGCAGGGGGGAGTTGAGAGAAAAATTCTGTTTGGCGGGCTGGAAGAATTCTATCCTGTAGCCGTGAGAAATTATCTCCCTCACCCACTGATCGGAGACTTGTTGAAACCAAGCGTCGCCAAAGTGGGAGAGCCTGCCACCGACTAAGGACGTTGCTGGAGCGGGCAGAGAGTCACGAGGAGGCTGCCTTAGTGGCAGGACCTCCTGCGGTCTTCTGTGGACGCGCTTTTGAGCGCCAGTTGGATTTCTGGTCCTTAGCTGAGTTAGCGGACGAGGCGGAGGGCTTAGAGGACGACCAGTTGGAGGAACGAAAGGAGCGAAACCTCGACTGATTCCTACCCTGGGCAGGTTTCCTGGTCTTGGTTTGTGGCATGGAAGTACTCTTCCCGCCAGTAGCTTCTTTAATAATTTCATCCAGCTGTTCACCAAACAGTCGGGAACCAGCAAAGGGGAGCCCAGCAAGGTACTTCTTGGAAGAAGCATCTGCCTTCCACTCTCGAAGCCACAAGAACCTGCGGATAACGAGGGAATTAGCCGAAGCCACCGCAGTGCGGTGAGCAGCCTCTAGCATTGCAGACATGGCATAAGATGAAAAAGCTGAAGCCTGAGAAGTTAAGGCAACCATCTCGGGCATAGATTCCCTGGTGAGGGAACACATCTCCTCTAGAGAAGCAGAGATGGCTTTGAGAGCCCACACTGCTGCAAAAGTTGGGGAAGAAGGGAATTTTGTTTACTTACCGTAAATTCCTTTTCTTCTAGCTCCAATTGGGAGACCCAGACCATTGGGTGTATAGGCTATGCCTCCGGAGGCCGCACAAAGTATTACACTAAAAGTGTAAAGCCCCTCCCCTTCTGCCTATACACTCCCCGTGCTCCCACGGGCTCCTCAGTTTTGGTGCAAAAGCAAGAAGGAGGAAAAAATTATAAACTGGTTTTAAGCAAATTCAATCCGAAGGAAAATCGGAGAACTGAAACCATTCAACATGAACAACATGTGTACACAAAAAAACAGGGGCGGGTGCTGGGTCTCCCAATTGGAGCTAGAAGAAAAGGAATTTACGGTAAGTAAACAAAATTCCCTTCTTTGTCGCTCCATTGGGAGACCCAGACCATTGGGACGTCCAAAAGCAGTCCCTGGGTGGGTAAAATAATACCTCGTAATAGAGCCGTAAAACGGCTCCTTCCTACAGGTGGGCAACCGCCGCCTGAAGGACTTGCCTACCTAGGCTGGCATCCGCCGAAGCATAGGTATGAACCTGATAGTGTTTCGTGAAAGTGTGCAGGCTCGACCAGGTAGCCGCCTGACACACCTGCTGAGCCGTAGCCTGGTGCCTCAAAGCCCAGGACGCACCCACGGCTCTGGTAGAATGGGCCTTCAGCCCTGAGGGAACCGGAAGCCCAGCAGAACGGTAAGCTTCGAGAATTGGTTCCTTGATCCACCGAGCCAGGGTCGACTTGGAAGCCTGTGACCCTTTACGCTGGCCAGCGACAAGGACAAAGAGTGCATCCGAGCGGCGCAGGGGCACCGTACGAGAAATGTAGAGTCTGAGTGCTCTCACCAGATCTAACAAGTGCAAATCCTTTTCACATTGGTGAACTGGATGAGGACAAAACGAGGGTAAGGAGATGTCCTGATTGAGATGAAAAGGGGATACCACCTTAGGGAGGAATTCCGGAACCGGACGCAGAACCACCTTGTCCTGGTGAAACACCAGGAAAGGAGCTTTGCATGATAACGCTGCCAACTCAGACACTCTCCGAAGTGATGTGACTGCTACTAGGAAGGCCACTTTCTGCGAAAGGCGTGCGAGCGAAATATCCCTCATTGGCTCGAACGGTGGTTTCTGAAGAACCATCAGCACCCTGTTCAGATCCCAGGGTTCTAACGGACGCTTGTAAGGAG
Source organism: Anomaloglossus baeobatrachus (assembly GCF_048569485.1). NCBI lineage: Eukaryota > Metazoa > Chordata > Amphibia > Anura > Aromobatidae > Anomaloglossus > Anomaloglossus baeobatrachus. Next base: position 719,434,792 of record NC_134354.1, read on the forward strand.
GGACGATGTGACAAACCCCTTGCAGGAATGTGCGTACCTGTGGAAGTCTGGCTAGGCGCTTCTGAAAGAACACAGAGAGCGCTGAGACTTGTCCCTTAAGGGAGCCTAGCGACAAACCCTTTTCCAATCCGGATTGAAGAAAGGACAGAAAAGTGGGCAAGGCAAATGGCCAGGGAGAAAACCCCTGAGCAGAGCACCACGACAGGAATATTTTCCACATCCTGTGGTAGATCTTGGCGGACGTGGGTTTCCTAGCCTGTCTCATAGTGGCAATGACCTCTTGAGATAATCCTGAAGACGCTAGGATCCAGGACTCAATGGCCACACAGTAAGGTTGAGGGCCGCAGAATTCAGATGGAAAAACGGCCCTTGAGACAGCAAATCTGGTCGGTCTGGCAGTGCCCACGGTTCGCCGACAGTGAGATTCCACAGATCCGGGTACCACGACCTCCTCGGCCAGTCTGGAGCGACGAGGATGACGCGGCGGCAGTCGGCCCTGATCTTGCGTAACACTCTGGGCAACAGTGCCAGAGGAGGAAACACATAAGGAAGCCGAAACTGCGACCAATCCTGAACTAAGGCGTCTGCCGCCAGAGCTCTGTGATCTTGAGATCGAGCCATGAATGTTGGGACCTTGTTGTTGTGCCGTGACGCCATTATGTCGACGTCCGGCATCCCCCAGCGGCAACAGATCTCCTGAAACACGTCCGGGTGAAGGGACCATTCCCTTGCGTCCATGCCCTGGCGACTGAGAAAGTCTGCTTCCCAGTTTTCTACGCCCGGGATGTGAACTGCGGATATGGTGGATGCTGTGGCTTCCACCCACAGCAGAATCCGCCGGACTTCCTGGAAGGCTTGCCGACTGCGTGTCCCACCTTGGTGGTTGATGTAAGCCACCGCTGTGGAGTTGTCCGACTGAATTCGGATCTGCTTGCCTTCCAGCCACTGCTGGAACGCTTTTAGGGCAAGATACACTGCCCTGATCTCCAGAACATTGATCTGAAGTGAGGACTCTTGCTGAGTCCACGTACCCTGAGCCCTGTGGTGGAGAAAAACTGCTCCCCACCCTGACAGACTCGCGTCCGTCGTGACCACCGCCCAGGATGGGGGTAGGAAGGATTTCCCCTTCGATAATGAGGTGGGAAGAAGCCACCACCGAAGGGAAGCTTTGGTTGCTTGAGAGAGGGAGACGTTCCTGTCTAGGGACGTCGGCATCCTGTCCCACTTCCGTAGGATGTCCCATTGAAGTGGACGCAGGTGAAACTGCGCGAAAGGGACTGCCTCCATTGCTGCCACCATCTTCCCCAGGAAGTGCATGAGGCGCCTCAAGGGGTGTGACCGACCTTGAAGGAGAGATTGCACCCCTGTCTGTAGTGAACGCTGTTTGTTCAGCGGAAGCTTCACTATCGCTGGAAGAGTATGAAACTCCATGCCAAGATATGTCAGCGATTGGACCGGTGTCAGATTTGACTTTGCAAAATTGATGATCCACCCGAAACTCTGGAGAATCTCCAGAGTAACGTTGAGGCTGTGTTGGCATGCCTCTTGAGAGGGTGCCTTGACCAGCAGATCGTCTAAGTAAGGTATCACTGAGTGACCCTGAGAGTGGAGGACTGCAACTACTGTAGCCATGACCTTGGTGAAAACCCTTGGGGCTGTCGCCAGGCCGAACGGCAGTGCCGCGAACTGAAGGTGTTCGTCTCCTATGGCGAAGCGCAAGAAGCGCTGATAGTCTGGAGCAATTGGTACATGGAGATAAGCATCCTTGATATCGATTGATGCTAGGAAATCTCCTTGGGACATTGAGGCGATGACGGGGCGGAGGGATTCCATCCGGAACCGCCTGGTCCTTACGTGTTTGTTGAGCAGTTTTAGGTCCAAAACAGGACGGAAGGACCCGTCCTTCTTTGGAACCACAAACAGGTTGGAGTAGAAACCGTGACCCTGTTGCTGAAGAGGAACCGGGACCACCACTCCTTCTGCCTTCAGAATGCCCACCGCCTGCCGAAGAGCCTCGGCTCGCTCGGGAGGCGGAGATGTTCTGAAGAATCGAGTCGGAGGACGAGAGCTGAACTCTATCCTGTAACCGTGAGACAAAATGTCTCTCACCCAACGGTCTTTTACTTGTGGCAGCCAGGTGTCGCAAAAGCGGGAGAGCCTGCCACCGACCGAGGATGTGGTGTGAGGAGGCCGAAAGTCATGAGGAAGCCGCCTTAGAAGCGGCACCTCCGGCGGTCTTTTTAGGTCGTGATTTAGACCGCCATGCGTCGGAGTTCCTCTGATCCTTCTGAGGCCTTTTGGACGAGGAGAATTGGGACCTGCCCGCGCCCCGAAAGGACCGAAACCTCGACTGCCCTCTTCTCTGTTGGGGTATGTGCGGTTTGGGCTGGGGTAAGGATGTATCCTTTCCCTTAGATTGTTTGATGATTTCATCCAAACGCTCGCCAAACAATCTGTCGCCAGAAATTGGCAAACTGGTTAAGCGCTTTTTGGAAGCAGAATCTGCCTTCCATTCCCGTAGCCACAAGGCCCTGCGGAGTACCACCGAATTGGCGGCTGCCACCGCCGTACGGCTCGCAGAGTCCAGGACAGCATTAATAGCGTAAGACGCAAATGCCGAGGTCTGAGTGGTAATGGACGCCACTTGTGGCGCGGACGTGCATGTGGCTGCTTCAATTTGCGCTTGACCTGCTGAGATAGCTTGTAGCGCCCATACGGCTGCGAATGCTGGGGCAAAAGAAGCGCCGATCGCTTCATAGATGGATTTCAACCAGAGCTCCATCTGCCTGTCAGTGGCATCTTTGAGTGAAGCCCCATCCTCCACTGCAAGTATGGATCTAGCCGCCAGTCTGGAGATTGGAGGATCCACTTTGGGACACTGAGTCCAACCTTTAACCACGTCAGGTGGAAAGGGATAACGTGTATCCTTAAGGCGCTTAGAAAAACGCTTATCTGGACAAGCATGATGATTCTGGACTGCCTCTCTGAAATCAGAGTGGTCCAGAAACATACTCGGTGTACGCTTGGGGAACCTGAACCGGAATTTCTCCTGCTGAGAAGCCGACTCCTCTGCTGGAGGGACTGAGGGAGAAATATCCAGCATTTGATTGATGGATGCAATAAGATCGTTCACTATGGCGTCCCCGTCTGGAGTATTAAGATTGAGGGCGCCCTCAGGATCAGAATCCTGATCAGCTGTCTCCGCTTCATCAACCCGAGATTCCCCTCGCTGAGACCCTGAACAATATGATGATGTCGAGGGAAAATCTAAGCGAGCTCGCTTAGTCGGTCTGGGGCTGGGGTCTGTGTCAGAACCCTCAGCCTGGGATCTATGAGATACCCCGGGAGGACATTGTTGGTCCAACTGAGGGGGGCCAGGGAACAAAGATTCAACAGAGTCCCTGTGCTGAGATATCGGCCTGGACTGCAAGGCTTCTAGTATCTTAGCCATAGTCTCAGAGAGTTTTGCAAACTCTGTCCCCGTCACCTGGACATTGTCAGCAGGTGGCTCCCCCTGGGCCCCTCTTAGCAGAGGCTCTGGCTGAGCAAGTGTCACAGGGCCCGAACACTGTATACAATGAGGGTCAGTGGAACCTGCCGGTAGCGGGGTCGTACATGCGGCGCAGGCAGCATAATATGCCTGTGTTTTGGCACCCCTGCCTTTTGTGGACGCCATGCTATTATCTTCCCTGACAACACAATAGGGTATATAGCCAGAATTCAACTGTGCACTATGCAGTGTAAAGTATATACCATAACATATACAGTATAGTTGCACTACTGCACAATGGGGCTAGCACCACAGGTGCTGCTTACCACCCGCTTCAAGCGGTTGTGAGGCCCCCCAAGTCCCTGCCTGGGTCTCCCAGACTTTGTCCCCCTCTGCTGCGTCCGAGGAGCTGACAGGAATGGCTGCCGGCGTCCTGAGGAGAGGAGGGAGTCGTGGGCGTGGCCGAGAAAGTGCGGGAACTGTAGCCGCACTGTGCACAGTGAGAGGGGTGGAGTATGCAAAACATGCTCCAGCCCTCAGTGCTGCTCGTTCTGTGCAGCTTCCCGCCCTTCCCCTGCCTGTCAGGGCTGAGGGAGGGAGGAAAGGGAAACTAGGCCGCAAAAAGCCGGGGACTCTAGTAATAAGCGCGGCCGCCGTATATGCGCGGTCAGCGCGGAAGTCCCCGGCGAACTACAAGTCCCAGCCGCGCCGCAGTGTTTCCGTGGCAGCGGCGGTCAGCGCGGCAGTCCCTATACATAAAACACACTCAGCAACGCTGAGTGTGTAATGGCACATTTTAACCCGGTAAGCGCCGCGGTCTACGGTGCACTAGCACACCCAGCAAAGCTGTAGTGTTGCTGTGCGCCGGTCCCCACAGGGATACAGAGTACCTCCACGTAGCAGGGCCATGTCCCTGAACGGTACCCGGCTCCTATCCAGCAGGCTCCACAGGAGTTGTGGATGAAGCTCGGTCTCAGTGCCTGGAGACCGATAGGATCCCACTTCACCCAGAGCCCTGAGGGGGATGGGGAAGGAAAACAGCATGTGGGCTCCAGCCTCCGTACCCGCAATGGATACCTCAACCTTAACAACACCGCCGACAAAAGTGGGGTGAAAAGGGAGCATGCTGGGGGCCCTATATGGGCCCACTTTTCTTCCATCCGACATAGTCAGCAGCTGCTGCTGACCAATCTGTGGAGCTGTGCGTGCATGTCTGCCTCCTTCGCACAAAGCAAAAAACTGAGGAGCCCGTGGGAGCACGAGGAGTGTATAGGCAGAAGGGGAGGGGCTTTACACTTTTAGTGTAATACTTTGTGCGGCCTCCGGAGGCATAGCCTATACACCCAATGGTCTGGGTCTCCCAATGGAGCGACAAAGAAAACGCGGCCCCCGCCGCTTCATACACGGATTTGGCCAGAAGGTCAATCTGACAGTCAGTGGCATCCCTAAGGGAAGTGCCATCAGCCACCGACAACGGTCCGGGCTGAGAGCCTAGACACCGGAGGGTCTACCTTTGGGGAGTGAGCCCACTCCTTGACCACCTCAGGTGGAAAGGGAAAACGGTCATCAGAACCACGCTTTGGGAAACGTTTGTCAGGACAGGCCCTGGGTTTGGTCAGAGCGGTCTGAAAACTGGAGTGGTTAAATAACACACTCTTTACTCTCTTAGGCGAGGTAAACTGGTGCTTTTCTGCCAGAGAGGCTCTGATACTGGCGGATTGAGATCCAGTACAGAATTAATGGAAGCAATCAAGTCACTAAGTTCTGAGTCACCCTCGGAAAGATCAATGGGGCACATGGAGTTAGCCTCCGAGCCCCCTGTAAAGTCATCCTCCTCATCTTGCGAGTCAGCTCTTGAATCAGAACCGCGGGATGAGGAGGGAGGGGAAACCCTGCGGCGCATCTTAGGAGGATGGGGTCTGTGCCCTGATGATGAATCCTTTGTGAGCTCCGGTGGACGGAGGTCAGATGATAGGGATCCTAAAGGACCCTTAGCAAGAGCATTAGAGGCACCCTGTGAAGGGGGCTGATGCATATTCATCAAAGTCCTGGACAGAAGTCCCATGGACTCAGCAAATGACTGTGAAATAGACCTAGAAAAGGACTCTACCCAGGCCGGGGGTTCAGCCACAGGTGCAGAAGCAGCCTGGGAGACCACTGGGGGTGAGACTCCAGGCTGTGGTACCTCCAAGTTAGAGCAGACATCACAATGTGGATAGGTGCTCGGTTCAGGCAGCAGGAGCTTACATGCAACGCATACAGTATGAAGCTTTGGAGCCTTGCTCCTCGTGTGAGACATGCTGCTGGAGTGGGGACAACTTCTACAAGAGAATGAACCCCAGGGAGTATATACAGAGGTCCACAGCCAGAGACCGGCTGTGGCTTACCAGACCGCTGGAAGCGATGTTGTGTGCCCTCCAGATCCCGAAGACCGGACCCCCAATGCACAGCACCTCAGCAGGGATGCAGAGTGCAGGACGGCCCAGTGCAGAGTGAACGCTGTCCAAGAAAATGGCCGCCGGAGCGAAGAGAGGAGGTGGGACAGGGGGCGTTCCTGTAGGAAGGCGGGATCTGGAGGGCCATAGAGACCTGCAGGGGAGGAGTCACTCCAAGCAGTGGGGAGTGTCCCTCCCCTGTGCAGGACGGCCGCCGGGAGGAGCCGTGCCTGTCCCTCTGCATGAGTGACATGCGAGGGCAGGTTACAGAAACTAGGCCTCCGGCGAAGCCGGGGCCTAAATTTGAGCAGCGAGGCCGACGCGCAGTCACCATCGGCGCGGTTCTCGGGCGAAAACCAGAGAACCCGCCGGAAATGCCAAAAACAAGTACAGCAAACACACTCTCCCCCATACAATAAAAGACAGAGACCCCCAACATATGAACGTCTCAGGTACTTCGCTGCTGAGACGCAGGGCCAGGTCCCTGGGGATGAGTGCTCCGGTCCAGCAGAGTCCTGAAGGGGCTGTGGACGGAGACCGGTCTCCTGCCACGCATGAAGACCCCGCTGGCTCCCACTTCAATCCAGAGCCCAGGAGGGATGGTGAAGGAGCACGGCATGTAAGGTTCCAGCCTTGGAAATCAACCTTACAACACCGCCGACACAGTGGGGTGAGAAGGGACATGCCGGGAGTCCAGACGTGGACCCGCATTTCTTCAATCTTTTTCCAAAAAACAAAAAATCATATGAGAATGCATGTGTGGATGTATGTCCTCCTGAACACAAAGCGATAAACTGGCTGGGACTGGCTCACCAGGGGGTGTATAAGCTCAGGGGGAGGAGCTACACTTTTAGGTGTAGTACTTTGTGTGTCCTCCGGAGGCAGAAGCTAAACACCCAAGGTCTGGGTCTCCCAAAGGAACGATAAAGAAAGAACGAGCATGCATTTCTATGTAACGACAATTTAGTGTGAATATGTTTCCGCTTTTCAGAGTCTTGACTAGTTCAGGTTTCCAAAAACACCAGGTGGTTAACCCTTTAACGACCCATGACTTACTGGGTATGTCATGGATCGTGTGTGGTTAATCCCGCCCCCTGCCGTGGGCAGGCCGCGGTGATCCGAGCACATATCAGCTGATTTCAACAGCTGACATGCCTGCTAGTCGAGAGTGGAGTCGCGTTCCACCCGCGACTATTAACCCCTTACATCACGCTGCCAAAATCTAGCAAGATGTATATGCGCGCCGCCATTATGCTGACTTACCCCGCCTCCATCAAAAGTCACGTGACATAATCACGTGAGTTATGGTAGTTGCCATGGTAGCACAGGGTCATGTGATGACGCCTGTAGCTAACATGAGTCACTTCCTCTCAATGCCGGAATACAGCCGACATTGAAAGTAAAGCAGCATATCTGCAGATCTTAGCTCTGTAGCTGTGATCTGGAGATATGGCACAGCGATCAGATTGCTGATCGCTATAGCCCTCTTGGGGGACTAGTAAAATAAAAATAAAAAAAATAAAGTTTTAAAAAATTAAAAAAAAAAAAACAACACTAAAAGTTCAAATCACCCCCCTTTCACCCCATTAAAAATTAAAGGGTTAAAACAATAAAAAATACACATATTTGGTATCGCCGGGTTCAGAAATGCCCGATAAGCAAAAAAATTCTAAACGCCAAAATTACATTTTTTGGTGGAAGCAAATTTTGCGCAAAATGCAATAACAGTCGGTCAAAACGTAGCATCTGCGCAAAAATCGTACAGTTAAAAACGTCAGCTCGAGACGCAAAAAATAAGCCATCACTGAGCCATAGATCCCGAAAAATGAGAACGCTACGGGTTTCGGAAACGTGCGCCACTTTTTTTGGACAAGCTTGTGAATTTTTTTTAACCCCTTAGGTACAAGTAAACCTATTTATGTTTGGTGTCTACAAACTTGCACCGACCTGAGGCATCACACCGATACAGCAGTTTTACCATATAGTGAACATGGTGAATAAAATCTCAAAAACTATTGTGCCACCACACTTTTTTGCAATTGTTCCCCAGTTGGATTTTTTTTTTTCGGTTTTCCAGTACACTATATGGTAAAACTTATGGTTTAATTTAAAACTACAACTTGTCCCGCAAAAAACAAGCCCTCATATGGCAAGATTGACGGAAAAATAAAGTTACGGCTTTCAGAAAAATAAGAGTGAAAAGAAAAAAAAAAAAACAGAAAACGCAAAATGCCCTGGGGCTGAAGGGGTTAAAAGAAGTGACCTTGTTCAGGTGTCTTCCACGAAATTTGATGGAAATGCTCAAAAAGATGCCTGAAATAAACTCAGGTTATTTTTTTTTTTATTGTTCATTTCACTCATTTCAGAAATTGCAAGCGGTTACTAAATTAATGAATGGAGAAAACACCATGAAAAAAAAAAAATAAATAAAGACTACTCAAAACGGCAAAAAATGTGTATAATAAAAACAAAACAAAAAAACATGATAAATCCTGAAGACTCTTGGAAAATACATTAGGACTTCAGGGTAAGGGAATATTTTCACCCTGGATAACCAGTATGAGGGTACGAGCACATGACAACTTTATGCTGAGGTTTTCACCAGGCAAAGTCACTTCAAGAGGAGAGGGGAAGAAGGGAATTTTGTTTACTTACCATAAATTCCTTTTCTTCTAGCTCCTATTGGGAGACCCAGACAATTGGGTGTATAGCTTCTGCCTCCGGAGGCCACACAAAGTACTACACTTTAAAAGTGTAACCCCTCCCCTCTGCCTATACACCCTCCCGTGCATCACGGGCTCCTCAGTTTTGGTGCAAAAGCAAGAAGGAGGAAAAACTTATAAATTGGTCTAAGGTAAATTCAATCCGAAGGATGTTCGGAGAACTGAAACATGAACCAAAAGAACCATTCAACATGAACAACATGTGTACACAAAAGAACAACCAGCCCGAAGGGCACAGGGGCGGGTGCTGGGTCTCCCAATAGGAGCTAGAAGAAAAGGAATTTACGGTAAGTAAACAAAATTCCCTTCTTCTTTGTCGCTCCATTGGGAGACCCAGACAATTGGGACGTCCAAAAGCAGTCCCTGGGTGGGTAAAAGAATACCTCGATAAAAAGAGCCGAAACGGCCCCCTCTTACAGGTGGGCAACCGCCGCCTGCAGGACTCGCCTACCTAGACTGGCGTCTGCCGAAGCATAGGTATGCACCTGATAGTGTTTCGTGAAAGTGTGCAGACTAGACCAGGTAGCAGCCCGACACACCTGCTGAGCCGTAGCCCGGTGCCGCAATGCCCAGGACGCACCCACGGCTCTGGTAGAATGGGCTTTCAGCCCTGAAGGAAGCGGAAGCCCAGAAGAACGGTAGGCTTCAAGAATCGGTTCCTTGATCCACCGAGCCAAGGTTGACTTGGAAGCCTGGGAACCCTTACGCTGGCCAGCGACAAGGACAAAGAGCGCATCTGAACGACGCAGGGGCGCCGTGCGAGACACGTAGAAACGGAGTGCTCTCACCAGATCCAAAGAGTGCAAATCCTTTTCACATTGGTGAATTGGATTAGGGCAAAATGAAGGTAAGGAGATATCCTGATTGAGATGAAAAGGGGATACCACCCTAGGGAGAAATTCCGGGACAGGACGCAGAACGACCTTATCCTGGTGAAAAACCAGGAAGGGGGCTTTGCATGACAGTGCTGCAAGCTCCGACACTCTTCGGAGTGATGTAACTGAGATAATCCTGAAGACGCTAGGAGCCAGGACTCAATGGCCACACAGTCAGGTTGAGGGCCACGGAATTCAGATGGAAAAACGGCCCTTGTGACAGCAAGTCTGGGCAGTCTGGAAGCGCCCACGGTTGACCCACCGTGAGATGCCAAAGATCCGGGTACCACGATCGCCAATCTGGAGCGACGAGAATGGCGCGACGACAGTCGGACCTGATCTTGCGTAACACTCTGGGCAGCATCGCCAGAGGAGGAAATACATAAGGCAGTCGAAACTGCGACCAATCCTGAACTAATGCGTCCGCTGCCAGAGCTCTGTGATCCTGAGACCGTGCCATGAAGGCCGGGACCTTGTTGTTGTGTCGTGACGCCATAAGATCGACGTCCGGCGTTCCCCAGCGGCGACAGATCTCTCGAAACACGTCTGGGTGAAGAGACCATTCCCCCGCGTCCATGCCCTGACGACTGAGAAAATCTGCTTCCCAATTTTCCATGCCCGGGATGTAAACTGCGGAGATCGTAGAAGCTGTGGCTTCCACCCACTGCAGAATCCGCCGAACTTCCTGGAAGGCCTGACGACTTCGCGTGCCGCCCTGATGGTTGATGTATGCGACGGCAGTGGCGTTGTCCGACTGTATACGGATCTGTCTGCCCTCCAGCCACCGATGGAAGGCCAATAAGGCTAGATACACTGCCCTTATCTCCAGAACATTGATCTGAAGGGAGGACTCTACCAGAGTCCAGGTTCCCTGAGCCCTGTGGTGGAGGAAAACCGCTCCCCACCCTGACAGGCTCGCGTCCGTGGTGACCACAGCCCAGATTGGGGGTAGGAAGGATTTTCCTTGCGATAGAGAATTGGGAAGGAGCCACCACTGAAGAGACGTCTTGGTTGCAAGGGACAGAGAGACGTTCCTGTCTAGGGAAGTCGACCTCCTGTCCCATTTGCGGAGAATGTCCCATTGGAGTGGCCGCAGATGGAATTGCGCGAACGGCACTGCCTCCATCGCTGCCACCATCTTCCCCAGGAAGTGCATGAGGCGCCTCAAGGGGTATGAGTGACTCCGAAGGAGAGATTGCACCCCTGCTTGTAGAGAAAGCTGTTTGTCCCGCGGTAGCTTGACTACCGCTGACTGAGTATGAAACTCCATCCCGAGGTAAGTCAGTGATTGGGTCGGTGTCAACTGGAATTTGGGGAAGTTGATTATCCACCCGAACCGCTGGAGAGTCGCCAGAGCGACTGTAAGGCTGTCTTGACACGCCACCCGAGAAGGTGCCCTGACCAGGAGATCGTCTAAGTAGGGAATCACCGAGTGGCCCTGAGAGTGAAGGACCGCCACAACGGATGCCATAACTTTGGTGAACACCCGTGGGGCTGTCGCCAGGCCGAATGGCAATGCCACGAATTGAAGGTGTTCGTCCCCGATGGCGAAACGCAAGAAGCGTTGATGTTCGGGTGCGATCGGCACATGGAGATAAGCATCCTTGATGTCGATCGATGCTAGGAAGTCTCCTTGTGAAATCGAGGCGATGACCGAGCGGAGAGATTCCATCCGAAACAGTCTGGTGCTCACATGTCTGTTGAGCAGTTTGAGGTCCAGGACGGGGCGGAAAGATCCGTCCTTCTTTGGCACCACGAACAAGTTGGAGTAAAAGCCGCGACCTTGTTCCTGAGGGGGAACAGGGATCACAACTCCCTCTGCCTTCAGAGTGTCCACTGCCTGAAAAAGTGCGTCGGCCCGAGCGGGGGGCGGAGAGGTTCTGAAGAACCGAGTCTGAGGACGAGAGCTGAACTCTATCCTGTAACCGTGAGACAGAATGTCTCTCACCCATCGGTCTTGAACGTGTGGCCACCAGGCGTCGCAAAAGCGGGAGAGCCTGCCACCGACCGAGGATGCGGTTCGGGGATGCCGAGAGTCATGAGGAGGCCGCCTTGGAGGCAGCGCCTCCGGCGGCCTTTTGGGGGCGTGACTTAGACCGCCACGCATAGGAGTTCCTCTGGCCTTTCTCCGGCCTGCTGGATGAAGAGGATTGGGGCTTGGCGGAGGGACGAAAGGACCGAAACCTCGATTGGACTTTCCGTTCCTGAGGTCTCTTAGGTTTGGACTGGGGTAAGGAAGAGTCCTTTCCCTTGGATTCCTTAATAATCACATCCAATCGTTCGCCAAACAATCGGTCGCCAGAAAACGGCAAACCGGTTAAGAACCTCTTGGAGGCAGAGTCTGCCTTCCATTCGCGCAGCCACATGGCCCTGCGGACTGCCACAGAATTAGCGGATGCCACCGCTGTACGGCTAGCAGAGTCTAGGACTACGTTCATGGCGTAGGAAGAAAAAGCTGACGCTTGAGAAGTCAGAGACGCAACCTGCGGAGCAGAATTATGTGTGACAGCATTAATCTCAGCCAGACAAGCTGAGATAGCTTGTAGTGCCCACACGGCTGCAAAGGCCGGGGCAAAAGCCGCGCCCGTGGCTTCATAGATGGATTTCACCAGGAGCTCTATCTGCCTGTCAGTGGCATCCTTTAGCGATGAGCCATCTGCAACCGATACCACAGATCTAGCCGCTAATCTAGAGACTGGAGGATCCACCTTGGGACACTGAGCCCAACCCTTAACTACGTCAGAGGGGAAGGGGTAACGTGTGTCAGTAAGGCGCTTAGTAAAGCGCTTGTCCGGAACCGCTCTAGGCTTCTGGACAGCATCTCTGAAGTTAGAGTGATCGAAAAACGCACTGCGTGTACGTTTGGGGAACCGAAACTGGTGTTTCTCCTGCTGAGAAGCCGACTCCTCTACAGGTGGAGGCGGGGGAGACAGATCTAACACCTGGTTGATGGACGAGATAAGATCATTTACTAAGGCGTCCCCTTCAGGTGTATCAAGATTGAGAGCAACGTCAGGTTCAGAGTCCTGAGCTGCGACGTCCGCCTCGTCCTCCAGAGAGTCCTCGAGCTGGGAACCCGAACAGCGTGAAGAGGTCGGGGAAGATTCCCAGCGGGCCCGCTTAGTCTGTCTGGGACTGTGTTCCGGGCAGGATTCCTCCGCGTGGGACCTAGGGCCCAACCTGGGAGCGCGCTGCGGCGCGGAGCGAGAGGGGCCTGGAGGCGACGAGCTAACGGGGCCCGGGGCCTGTGTAAGGACCGGTCTGGACTGCAAAGCTTCCAGCAGCCTGGCAGACCATTTGTCCATAGACTGAGCCATGGATTGTGAAAGTGACTCAGAGAGTTTCTCAGCAAACGTAGCAAACTCTGTCCCTGCCGCCTGGACAGGGGGAGCAGGTGGGTCTACATGAGCCGAAGGGGGCCACTAGTGACCTAGGCTCCGGCTGAGCAAGCGAAACAGGGGTCGAGCATTGCTCACAGTGAGGGTAGGTGGAACCCGCAGGTAACATAGCCCTACAAGAGGTACAGGTCGCAAAAAACCCCTGTGCCTTAGCACCTTTGCTCCTTGTGGACGACATGCTGTTGTGTCCTAGGAGAGTGATCACTGAGGGTATATGGGAAGGGGTATACAGCCCGACCGAACAGAAATATGCATATAAACACGTATCTATTCCGGCACCCTGGGGGGGGACCAGCAACGGGTGACCGGTGTGGCTTACCGACCGCTAAAAAGCGGGGTGTGTGTCCTCCAGATTCCCTGCCTTAGGTCTCCCAGAGCTGCAGAGCTCTTCTCAGATAATCCTCCACCGGCAGAATGCCAAAAAACATGGCTGCCGGAGCTCTCAGGGGAGGAGTGGAGCCGTGGGCGGTGCTAGAAAAGTGCGGGAATCTGGGGTCCCCACAGTGATCAGTGAGGGGGGAGGACACATCCAGGATGCTCCTGCCCTCACAGCCGACATCAGGCCGGCCGTCCCGCCCTTACCCCTGACAGGCAGGTCCGGGGGCGGGATTTTTGCTACTAGGCCGCGATGAAGCCGGGGACTAAATTTAAAACCGCGGCCGACAAGCAGGCGCGGTCGGCGCGGAAGTCCCCCGGTCTTCACAAATCAGCAGCTGCTGCAGCGTCCGGGAAGCAGGTGCTCCATGCACAGTCCCCATGGGGACACAGAGTACCTTATAGATGCAGGGCCCGGTCCCTGAGGATAAATAGACTCCTGTCCAGCAGATTCCCACAGGGGCTGCGGAGGGAGCCCGGTCCCAGTGAATGGATGACCGGTCAGGATCCCACTTCTCCCAGAGCCACTAAGGGATGGTGAAGGAAAACGGCATGAGGCTCCGGCCTTTGTACCCGCAATGGGTACCTCAACCTTAACAGCACCGCCGACATAGTGGGGTGAGAAGGGAACATGCCGGGGGCCCCGTGGGGGTCCTCTTTTCTTCCAACCGATATAACTAATCTGAGAATGCATGAGTGGATGTGTGCCTCCTTCCACACAAAGCATAAAACTGAGGAGCCCGTGATGCACGGGAGGGTGTATAGGCAGAGGGGAGGGGTTACACTTTTTAAAGTGTAATACTTTGTGTGGCCTCCGGAGGCAGAAGCTATACACCCAATTGTCTGGGTCTCCCAATGGAGCGACAAAGAAATATGTATGTTATAAAAAAAAATAAAAAGAAAAGTTTGATAAAGAAAAAGCCAGCAGTCATTTTCCTGAAGCGGCTTGGCTGGCGGTTTTGCCATTGCTTCATGCGGGGGTAGAGCTGTCAGCGTCCTTCCCTGATATTTCCAACTAGACGACCCTGCTGAAGACTAAACATGGTTACTTTTAACCAATCCACAATTTCCGAAATCTGAAGAGGTTAAAAGTAGAGAGAGAAAAAAATAAAAGTAAAAGGACTGAACATTTTGCACAGCAATGTCGTGTTTACATTGCTGTGCATTATATGTTCATTCTTTGAGGTCAGTTTGCAGCATTTATTCAGGTGGAATATGCCTAAAAACACAGAGTGCTCATACCTAAAAAAAGTCAGCATCAGTGACCGCGTCCTTGTGCAGAAATGTCTAAAGTCAGAAGAGGTTTTGCTATATCCACCACCAGTGCTAGAAAGGGGATGGCAATCACCGCTGTCCTCCTCAGGGTGACACATGAGCCCTTTATCTATATCAAGGTGCGTAGAGTTGGACCTTTAGCTTTATATAGCCCCAACTCAAAAGCCCATTTGACAGGTAATATACAATAAAACGGACAAAGCGAAAGGTCAATAGACTAGTATCTTGGAGAACTGCAGTACTTTTAGACTATAGCAAACTTTTTAATGAAACTCAATAGCACAAATTATTTTTAGCCCAAAACAATCATTTAATAATGCGTAGTTCAGCTGTGCTTATTTCTGTATGTTATAGGACATGAGCGAGATACACATTACACACTCACACCAGCAAGCAGATATCTGTATACAGGACGTCACAGGCCCTGCTCAACTCACAGTATGCAAGTGAGCACAGCTTATCCCTTTAAAAAGTAAAGAAAAACTGCCCTTGACGTCTATAACTTTAAGGGATCATGTGTACGTTGCGTACTGACATGCATTTATGTTGCGTATTGCACTGCAGCGCAACTGCATGCGTCCTGCGTCCCCTGCACAATCTATGAAGATTGTGCATGAGACGTGCGCACGATGCTTTCATGAATGCAGCGATTTAAGTGCTAAAAGTTTGACCCAAATCCGTGCGTTCATAAAAGCAACATGTCAATTTTTTGTGCGTTCTGGATGCAGCTCCCACTCTGTCTATGGGAGAGGCAGCAGCCATAGCGCATGAAATAAGCTTTTTTTTTTAACAAAAATACTGCATCCATTATGCAGTGTTTCTACAGCGATTTGAAGCGAACATGTGCGGTCAAATCGCTGCAGAATATACAGAAGTTACGTACGCATGAGCCATTAAGGGGGTGTTCTCAAGTTCTTAAATTGCTTTAATTAGTCAGCCAGGAGGAAAATAAGCAAGTTTTCTATTTTTTTTATCTGCTGTCATTCTGCAGTTAGTGCTTTTATCGTATATAGTGCACAGCTAGTTTTGATTGAGCCCACTCAGTATCGCTTAGCCAAGACTGCACAGTACTTCCATTCTAAGAGGGAGCTTTACTCTTAGCATCCCAATCATCCCTCTCCAGCCCAGTTCTATACAGTAGATAGCTGCTCATCTCCCTAATTTGCGCTCATCTTACGAGATACAGTTAGAAAATCACCAGCCAGCAGCTTTCAGAGAAGGTCTGCGAATCTCCAATTATGCTCTCGCTGTCTGTAGCGGTGCGTGTTATAAAACGATCTGTACAATCCAGAACAAATCACTAACGGCTGAAAGTGTTACCGCAGACCTTGTGCTGAGCTTTATGGTACTATTAATACTAAAGTTCACCAAGCCATCAGTCAAAGAGCAATGTCCCCCCCCCCCCTTTTCCTGAGACCAGAAGGGAGACTGCAAAGCTCTGAATTGCTCAAGAAACAAACTGCGAATATACCTTTAAATCGCTCATCAGATAAAAGCATAAACTAAAAGAAAATCTCTCTCTAATCTCCCCCATATACATTACACGGCTGCTGACCTAAAAATGCTTTGGCCGACCAGCTGACAATCATCTCACTGCCTCTCCCATACAAAGTGAACTGTCAGACAACACCCTCCCTTATGCCCTTTCAAATTAAATAAATTGGGGAGGAAGGGGGGGAGGGTTAAGAGAAAAAACAACCACTTAATATTGTCATGTCCATAAAAGTCATATGGAAAATATAGAACTAAATAAAACCTATGGTAGAAGCGGTGCCGTGAGGGTGGAGAAAAAGTTTGGTAATGCCGAATTCTGTTTTCCTGAAAAATCATGTTTCCAAGTAATCTTTATTGCAAATCAGAAAATAAAAAAAACAATGGATGAAAGGTATTTTGCTTTTTCATAAGTTCACACCTATAGGATAGGTTTTCCTCTTTTCCATTTGTATGTTGAAATAAATGATGTCATTCTAAGTTTGTCCAGCAAAAATAAGAAAAAAAAAAAAACACCATAAAAGAAAAATAAGGATTCTTGGAAGGTGGAGAAAGAAAATGAACAAATTAAATAAAATTGCCCATCATGAAGGGGTTACATTTGCATACAATAAAGTGGATACCATTCCTGCCCCGATCCTTCCGTTATACAGAGGTCATAACACGCAGCTTCTTACCTTATAGACTCGGTGTCGATGTGCACAGGTGCTATCCGTTCAAGCAGAAACTTCATCATTTCCAGGAAAGGATTTGTTGGCTGCTTGGGATTGCCCAGTTTCTTAGTAATATCACGCTTGAATTTTTAGTGAAATTGAGAGAGAGAAGAAATTGAATAAATAGCTGAACCATTCACTTTACTTACTAGATAATCAAATTATAATGCATGTGACTTACATTCTGGTAACAAGAGATGTACACACTAAATAGGCAGAAAAACTGATGTTACATGGAACGATGCTTCAAAAATGTAGATTAGAGCATTAAATTGGTTTGTCAACTAGACATGGCTGAACAATTCCACTAAGTGTCCTTGAGGATGCTTTACACGGCAGCAAAGCCACCGGCGTGCTTCATTTCTTAGCTTATAGTATGAAACGGTATGTTGCTTTCAAGCAGAAACTGCCTGGAGAAGGCTCAGGTCACTTCTTTTAGCCCCTTTGAGTCTTCTTCAAACGTGAAGCATTTAAAGGCATTGACCACTAACCAGACAACTTTTTGTCACTCACAATTTTTTTTCCCCAGAGTAAAATAATAACATGCATACTCACATCCAATGCTGACACCATTCCAGCGGTGTGGGCACTGCCTCCCCCAGGGATCGAGTGGCATTGGTTTTACTCTCTCCACCTCTAAACATATCCCATATATCTGGAGGAAGTGAGAGCAGCAGCAGCAGATCTCGGTTCCACCAGATGTGATTTGTCCGATGGAAGCGAGAAGGAGTCTGCACTAATTGGTGCAACATAATGTGATGCAATCCCCAGGAGAGGCAGTGCCGAAACCGCTGGAACAGTGCCGGAGGAGAGTATAGATGTTACCTTACTGGGGGCAAACAATGTAATTAACAAACGGCTGTCCAAGCAGTGGACAAATCAAGAAACAGAACATGTTTACTGCAAGTTGTTTTTACAAAGGTTTGTATTCTTTCCAAAGGATTTTTTAAGTGATTTTTCAGGCAGGTTACACTGTTCCCGCCTTAAAAAGACACACTGTACACAGCCCCTAAATCGGTAAGATTCTGTGTAAAAGGACTACTCAAAATCTCAAGCTGTTCTCCATTCATTTAAAGTGTAACTGTAGATTAATTTTCATTATGTAAATCAATAATGCACATGAAAATAAGCAATTTTACAATCAAATTTGCTTTTTTTCCTCTGCCAGAATTGATCAGTCATTATCAAAATTCTCAAC
This sequence comes from Anomaloglossus baeobatrachus, assembly GCF_048569485.1. Taxonomy (NCBI): domain Eukaryota; kingdom Metazoa; phylum Chordata; class Amphibia; order Anura; family Aromobatidae; genus Anomaloglossus; species Anomaloglossus baeobatrachus. The sequence goes on from NC_134354.1 coordinate 719,452,765, forward strand.
TGAAGTAAAATCTGTATTCAGTGAGGACTTTCCCATTACTGAGATAGGAGATGGTAGTTGGTGCTGATGAGATTCTATGTAGTGGGCAGGGAAGGGGGTGAATATTCATTATTTCATTAACATAAGTTCCAATCACTTACACCGCCAGAGGGGTGGGCGTGACTATGGGAGAGAAGAGGAGTGAATATTCATTCCATTAACTAGCCGCCATGTGACTATAAACTTCCAGGGTTTACTGCAATGTTCACCAATAAAAGTTACATATCCTGAAAGGGCTGCCCAAGCTCCAAAAAGTCAAAAAAATCCTGCAAGAGTGTGAGTCTGTGTGAGAGTGAAAGTGAGTGTGAGTGAAAGTGTGAGTGAAAGTGTGAGCGAAAGTGTGAACGAAAGTGTGAACGAAAGTGTGAGCGAAAGTGTGAGCGAAAGTGTGAGCGAAAGCGTGAGCGAAAGCGTGCGCGCAACAGGTAACTATTGTGACAACACTTCTTAACAGGCTAGCAGCTGGCAAAGTAATTTATGGGGCGATTCTCACCACACAAACTTCCGCCTGCTTGCATGAACAGGTTGGGCTCACAATCTTTTCAAGTTGGCCCCTAATCTTTTCATCTTCTTCTAAAACTTGTGTAAATTTCTTTAAAAAGTCTTGCCCTTTACCAGGATCTGGTAAGTTTCCTAAGATGAAAGAAAGAACAAATAAACTATGTATATTAAAGTCGTTTGTCACTATGCATAACAGACACTTCACATAATTAGCAACTTATCACTAGAAGGAAAAAAAAAGTTTGAGAAAAGCTTATTATTTCATCCTGATGTAAAGGCCTCATACACATTAGATGAAAATGGGCCAAACCCGCTGATTGTGTGAGCTGAGCAGCTACCAGAGCAGTCATGGGGAATACCGGAAAGCTCGGCCACAGCGAGAGTGTCTGTGTATGTGGAAGTCAGGAGAGATGGCTGTCCAATGAATGGAGATACCGACCTAATGTGTGTGTGTGTGTGTGTGTGTGTGTGTGTGTGTGTGTGTGTGTGTGTGTGTGTGTGTGTGTGTGTGTGTGTGTGTGTGCTGTAAGGAGCAGCTTCTATCTGTACATCACCCATGAATTACTAAGAGATCACATACATTCCCATTAGGACACTCAGATGGTACAGTGTGTAGAATGACAAGCAAGACTTAATGTGAAAGACAATAAAAAGTAATAAAAAGACGTTAAATAACCATATTTCATTCATGGACTTACGTGTAATGACCATCACTTTGGAAAAAATTGCTTTAGTTCCAGACTCCGACTGAAAGATAAAATTGTGAATTATTTAATAAAGAAATGTATAAACCCATGACGTGAACAATGGAATTCACAATTTAAAGATGAGAAAGCACACCGATTTTCAATACTGAATAATGGACTATTGCTTCATGTTGGCGTAAAAAAAAAAAAATAAATAAAGAGGTCTGACAGGCACTGCATCACATTTATATGTTTTAGACCCATTCTTCATTATGTTCAAAGGGAATTCACCTATCACAAAGTGGGCGGAGGAGCTGTGTGGCCTAAATTGTGATATATGCACAAGTTGCATGACAGTGGACAAAAGTTCAATAATAGCTGGTGTAAACAGTATAAAAATGCCTCAGATGTAACCAACCGTGTGAAACACTTACAGGGCGAATCACTTAGTCATTTTTAGCTGCCTCAGGACCACTCAGACCTCTGGGTGGTCCGGCTCCTACGTGATTGTGAAGCTGTGGGAGCGGGAATCTGGCTATCAGAAGATCACAGAGAAGGCACAGACTGTTTATTACTATCTACACCATCTCAAACGCTGTATACATAGTGCTAAAGAAGCGATGCGTATGCAATAATAGCAAGTTCTGACGGTGCCTCCTCCTCCATACACAGCAGTCATGTGATCACGGTGTATGGGGAGAGAGGGCAGGAGGGGCCGGGTCATGGGAAACAGACAATTCTGCTATAAAGATGCTTTTCCCTTGTAACTGGAGATAATACACCAGCCAGACACAAGGGAAATAAAAATATGTCAATATATAAGTAGCCCTAAAAGGTTTCATGAAATCATGGGGTTGGGTAGGAGGGGGAACAATATGTAAAATAAATTAAACAAAAAATGGTAGGCAAAAATAAATAAAAATGCTACTGACAAATCTAAAATTATTGTCACTGGATCCACCCCTACACTAAAGGAAAAATATATAGTATATATACACACACACATTGATACAGAATGGGGAACAAATATTTAAATGTATTTTACCAATCCTTTGGGTTTTTAACCCCTTCAGACCCCGGGCGCTTTCAGTTTTTTGGTTTTTTTTTTTGCTCCCCTTCTTCCGAGAGCCGTAACTTTTTTATTTTTCGGTCAATCTTGCCATATGAGGGCTTGTTTTTTGCGGGACGAGTTGTATTTTTAAATGAAACCATAAGTTTTACCATATAGTGTACTGGAAAACAGCAAAAAAATTCCAAGTGTGGAAAAACTGCAAAAAGAAGGGAATTTTGTTTACTTACCGTAAATTCCTTTTCTTCTAGCTCCTATTGGGAGACCCAGACAATTGGGTGTATAGCTTCTGCCTCCGGAGGCCACACAAAGTATTACACTTTAAAAAGTGTAACCCCTCCCCTCTGCCTATACACCCTCCCGTGCATCACGGGCTCCTCAGTTTTGGTGCAAAAGCAGGAAGGAGGAAACTTATAAATTGGTCTAAGGTAAATTCAATCCGAAGGATGTTCGGAGAACTGAAAACCATGAACCAAAAGAACCATTCAACATGAACAACATGTGTACACAAAAGAACAACCAGCCCGAAGGGAACAGGGGCGGGTGCTGGGTCTCCCAATAGGAGCTAGAAGAAAAGGAATTTACGGTAAGTAAACAAAATTCCCTTCTTCTTTGTCGCTCCATTGGGAGACCCAGACAATTGGGACGTCCAAAAGCAGTCCCTGGGTGGGTAAAAGAATACCTCGATAAAAAGAGCCGAAAACGACCCCCTCTTACAGGTGGCCAACCGCCGCCTGTAGGACTCGCCTACCTAGACTGGCGTCTGCCGAAGCATAGGTATGCACCTGATAGTGTTTCGTGAAAGTGTGCAGACTAGACCACGTAGCTGCCTGACACACCTGCTGAGCCGTAGCCCGGTGCCGCAATGCCCAGGACGCACCCACGGCTCTGGTAGAATGGGCTTTCAGCCCCAAAGGAAGCGGAAGCCCAGAAGAACGGTAGGCTTCAAGAATCGGTTCCTTGATCCACCGAGCCAAGGTTGACTTGGAAGCCTGCGAACCCTTACGCTGGCCAGCGACAAGGACAAAGAGCGCATCTGAACGGCGCAGGGGCGCCGTGCGAGACACGTAGAGCCGGAGTGCTCTCACCAGATCTAATGAGTGCAAATCCTTTTCACATTGGTGAATTGGATTAGGGCAAAATGAAGGTAAGGAGATATCCTGATTGAGATGAAAAGGAGATACCACCTTAGGGAGAAATTCCGGAACAGGACGCAGAACCACCTTATCCTGGTGAAAAACCAGGAAGGGGGGTTTGCATGACAGCGCTGCCAGCTCCGACACTCTACGGAGCGATGTAACTGCCACTAGAAATGCCACCTTCTGCGAAAGACGTGATAAAGAGACATCCCGCAGCGGCTCGAAAGGTGGTTTCTGAAGAGCCGTTAGCACCCTGTTAAGGTCCCAGGGTTCCAGCGGACGCTTGTAAGGTGGGACTATGTGGCAAACTCCCTGCAGGAACGTGCGGACCTGCGGAAGCCTGGCTAGACGCTTTTGAAAAAATACGGATAGCGCCGATACTTGTCCCTTGAGAGAGCCTAGAGACAACCCCTTGTCCATTCCGGATTGAAGGAATGAAAGAAAAGTGGGTAAGGCAAAAGGCCAGGGAGTAAAACCCTTATCAGAGCACCAGGATAAGAAGATCCTCCAAGACCTGTGATAGATCTTGGCGGACGTTGGTTTCCTGGCCTGTCTCATGGTGGCAATGACATCCTGAGATAACCCTGAGGACGCTAGGACCCAGGACTCAATGGCCACACAGTCAGGTTGAGGGCCACAGAATTCAGGTGGAAAAACGGCCCTTGTGACAGCAAGTCTGGGCGGTCTGGGAGCACCCACGGTTGACCCACCGTGAGATGCCACAGATCCGGGTACCACGACCGCCTCGGCCAATCTGGAGCGACGAGAATGGCGCGACGACAGTCGGACCTGATTTTGCGCAGCACTCTGGGCAGCATCGCCAGAGGAGGAAATACATAAGGCAGTCGAAACTGCGACCAATCCTGAACTAATGCGTCCGCCGCCAGAGCTCTGTGATCTTGAGACCGGGCCATGAATGCCGGGACTTTGTTGTTGTGCCGTGACGCCATGAGATCGACGTCCGGCGTTCCCCAGCGGCGACAGATCTCTCGAAACACGTCTGGGTGAAGAGACCATTCCCCCGCGTCCATGCCCTGACGACTGAGAAAATCTGCTTCCAAGTTTTCTACGCCCAGGATGTGAACTGCGGAGATGGTGGAAGCTGTGGCTTCCACCCACTGCAGAATCCGTCGGACTTCCTGGAAGGCTTGACGACTGCGAGTGCCGCCTTGGTGGTTGATGTATGCGACGGCAGTGGCGTTGTCCGACTGGATCCGGATCTGCCTGCCCTCCAGCCACCGATGAAAGGCCAATAGGGCTAGATACACTGCCCTTATCTCCAGAATATTGATCTGAAGGGAAGACTCTATCGGAGTCCAGGTTCCCTGAGCCTTGTGGTGGAGAAAAACCGCCTCCCACACTGACAGGCTCGCGTCCGTGGTGACCACAGCCCAGGTTGGTGGTAGGAAGGATTTTCCCTGCGACAGAGTTGGGAAGGAGCCACCACTGAAGTGACGTCTTGGTTGCAAGGGAAAGAGAGACGTTCCTGTCGAGGGAAGTCGACCTCCTGTCCCATTTGCGGAGAATGTCCCACTGGAGTGGCCGCAGATGGAATTGCGAAGGGCACTGCCTCCATCGCTGCCACCATCTTCCCCAGGAAGTGCATGAGGCGCCTCAAGGGGTGTGACTGACCCCGAAGAAGAGATTGCACCCCTGCCTGCAGTGAAAGCTGTTTGTCCAGCGGTAGCATGACTACCGCTGACTGAGTATGAAACTCCATCCCAAGGTACGTCAGTGATTGGGTCGGTGTCAACTTGGATTTTGGGAAGTTGATGATCCACCCGAACTGCTGGAGAGTCGCCAGAGCGACGGAAAGGCTGTTTTGACACGCCATCTGAGAGGGTGCCCTGACCAGAAGATCGTCTAAGTAGGGAATCACCGAGTGGCCCTGAGAGTGTAGGACCGCCACAACAGATGCCATGACCTTGGTGAACACCCGTGGGGCTGTCGCCAGGCCGAAAGGCAATGCCACGAACTGAAGGTGTTCAACCCCGATGGCGAAACGCAAAAAGCGTTGATGTTCGGATGCGATCGGCACATGGAGATAAGCATCCTTGATGTCGATCGATGCTAGGAAGTCTCCTTGTGACATCGAAGCGATGACCGAGCGGAGAGATTCCATCCGAAACCGTCTGGTGCTCACATGTCTGTTGAGCAGTTTGAGGTCCAGAACGGGACGGAACGAGCCGTCCTTCTTTGGCACCACAAACAAGTTGGAGTAAAAGCCGCGACCATGTTCCTGGGGGGGAACAGGGATCACAACTCCTTCTGTCTTCAGAGCGTTCACCGCCTGAAAAAGTGCATCGGCCCGCTCGGGGGGCGGAGAGGTTCTGAAGAAACGAGTCGGGGGACGAGAGCTGAACTCTATCCTGTAACCGTGAGACAGAATGTCTCTCACCCATCGGTCTTGAACATGTGGCCACCAGGCGTCGCAAAAGCGGGAGAGCCTGCCACCGACCGAGGATGCGGTTCGGGGATGCCGAGAGTCATGAAGAGGCCGCCTTGGAGGCATTGCCTCCGGCGGGTTTTTGGGGGCGTGGCTTAGCCCGCCACGCATAGGAGTTCCTCTGGCCTTTCTCCGGCCTGCTGGACGAAGAGGATTGAGGCTTGGCGGAGGGACGAAAGGACCGAAACCTCGATTGTATTTTCCGTTGCTGAGGTCTCTTCGGTTTGGACTGGGGTAAGGAGGAGTCCTTTCCCTTGGATTCCTTAATAATCTCATCCAATCGTTCGCCAAACAAGCGGTCGCCAGAAAACGGCAAACCGGTTAAGAACCTCTTGGAAGCCGAGTCTGCCTTCCATTCGCGCAGCCACATGGCCCTGCGGACTGCCACAGAGTTAGCGGATGCCACCGCTGTACGGCTAGCAGAGTCTAGAACTGCGTTCATGGCGTAGGAAGAAAAAGCTGACGCCTGAGAAGTCAAAGACGCAACCTGCGGAGCAGAATTACGTGTGACCGCATTAATCTCAGCCAGACAAGCTGAGATAGCTTGGAGTGCCCACACGGCTGCAAAAGCCGGGGCAAAAGACGCGCCCGTGGCTTCATAGATGGATTTCACCAGGATCTCTATCTGCCTGTCAGTGGCATCCTTTAGCGATGAGCCATCTGCAACCGATACCACAGATCTAGCCGCCAATCTAGAGACTGGGGGATCCACCTTGGGACATTGAGCCCAACCCTTAACTACGTCAGAGGGGAAGGGGTAACGTGTGTCAGTAAGGCGCTTAGTAAAGCGCTTGTCCGGAACCGCTCTAGGCTTCTGGACAGCATCTCTGAAGTTAGAGTGATCGAAAAACGCACTCCGTGTACGTTTAGGGAACCGAAACTGGTGTTTCTCTTGCTGAGAAGTCGACTCCTCTACAGGTGGCGGCGGGGGAGATATATCTAACACCTGGTTGATGGACGAGATAAGGTCATTTACTACGGCGCCCCCTTCAGGTGTATCAAGATTGAGAGCAACGTCAGGGTCAGAGCCCTGAGCTGCGACGTCCGCCTCGTCCTCCAGAGAGTCCTCAAGCTGGGAACCCGAGCAGCGTGAAGAAGTCGGTTGAAGATTCCCAGCGGGCCCGCTTAGCCGGTCTGGGACTGTGGTCCGGGCAGGAGTCCTCCACGTGAGACCTAGGGCTCCCCCTGGGAACGCGCTGCGGCGCGGACAGAGAGGGGCCTGGAGGCAACGATCCAACAGGGCCCGGGGCCTGTGTAAGGACCGGTCTGGACTGCAAAGCTTCAAGCAGCTTGGCAGACCATTTGTCCATAGACTGAGCCATGGATTGTGAGAGTGACTCAGAGTTTTTCAGCAAAAACGGCAAACTCTGTCCCTGCCGCCTGGACAGGGGGAGCAGGGGGGTCTACCTGAGCCGAGGGGCCCACTAGTGACCGAGGCTCCGGCTGAGCAAGCAAAACAGGGGTTGAGCATTGCTCACAGTGTGGGTAGGTGGAACCCGCAGGTAACTTAGCCGCACAAGAGGTACAGGTCGCAAAGAAGGGAATTTTGTTTACTTACCGTAAATTCCTTTTCTTCTAGCTCCAATTGGGAGACCCAGACAATTGGGGTGTATAGCTATGCCTCCGGAGGCCACACAAAGCATTACACTAAAAGTGTAAAGCCCCTCCCCTTCAGGCTATACACCCCCCGTGCTGCTACGGGCTCATCAGTTTTGGTGCAAAAGCCAGGAGGAAAAAATTATAAACTGGTTTAAAGTAAATTCAATCCGAAGGAATATCGGAGAACTGAAACCATTTAACATGAACAACATGTGTATACAAAAAACAGGGGCGGGTGCTGGGTCTCCCAATTGGAGCTAGAAGAAAAGGAATTTACGGTAAGTAAACAAAATTCCCTTCTTCTTTGTCGCTCCTAATTGGGAGACCCAGACAATTGGGACGTCCAAAAGCAGTCCCTGGGTGGGTAAATAATACCTCATAATAGAGCCGTAACGGCTCCGTCCTACAGGTGGGCAACTGCCGCCTGAAGGACTTGCCTACCTAGGCTGGCATCTGCCGAAGCATAGGTATGCACCTGATAGTGTTTTGTGAAAGTGTGCAGGCTCGACCAGGTAGCTGCCTGACACACCTGCTGAGCCGTAGCCTGGTGTCGCAAGGCCCAGGACGCTCCCACGGCCCTGGTAGAATGGGCCTTCAGTCCTGAGGGAACCGGAAGTCCCGAGGAACGGTAAGCTTCGAGAATTGGTTCCTTGATCCACCGAGCTAGGGTTGATTTGGAAGCTTGTGTCCCTTTACGCTGGCCAGCGACAAGGACAAAGAGTGCATCCGAGCGGCGCAGGGGCGCCGTACGAGAAATGTAGAGTCTGAGTGCTCTCACCAGATCTAACAAGTGAAAATCCTTTTCACATTGGTGAACTGGATGAGGACAAAACGAGGGTAAGGAGATGTCCTGATTGAGATGAAAAGGGGATACCACCTTAGGGAGGAATTCCGGAACCGGACGCAGAACCACCTTGTCCTGGTGAAACACCAGGAAAGGAGCTTTGCATGATAACGCTGCCAACTCAGACACTCTCCGAAGTGAGGTGACTGCTACTAGAAAAACCACTTTCTGCGAAAGGCGTGCGAGCGAAATATCCCTCATTGGCTCGAACGGTGGTTTCTGAAGGACCATCAGCACCCTGTTCAGATCCCAGGGTTCTAACGGACGCTTGTAAGGAGGGACGATGTGACAAACCCCCTGCAGGAACGTGCGTACCTGTGGGAGCCTGGCCAGGCGCTTCTGAAAAAACACAGAGAGCGCAGAGACTTGTCCCTTAAGGGAGCCTAGCGACAAACCCTTTTCCAATCCGGATTGAAGAAAGGACAGAAAAGTGGGCAAGGCAAAAGGCCAGGGAGAAAACGCCTGAGCAGAGCACCACGACAGGAATATTTTCCACGTCCTGTGGTAGATCTTGGCGGACGTTGGTTTCCTAGCCTGTCTCATAGTGGCAATGACCTCTTGAGATAATCCTGAAGACGCTAGGATCCAGGACTCAATGGCCACACAGTCAGGTTGAGGGCCGCAGAATTCAGATGGAAAAACGGCCCTTGAGACAGCAAATCTGGTCGATCTGGCAGTGCCCATGGGTGGCCGACCATGAGATGCCACAGATCTGGGTACCACGACCTCCTCGGCCAGTCTGGAGCGACGAGGATGGCGCGGCGGCAGTCGGCCCTGATTTTGCGTAACACTCTGGGCAACAGTGCCAGAGGAGGAAACACATAAGGAAGCTGAAACTGCGACCAATCGTCTTCCCCCCACAGCAGAATCCGCCGGACTTCCTGGAAGGCTTGCCAGCTGCGTGTCCCACCTTGGTGGTTGATGTAAGCCACCGCTGTGGAGTTGTCCGACTGAATTCGGATCTGCTTGCCTTCCAGCCACTGCTGGAACGCTTTTAGGGCAAGATACACTGCCCTGATCTCCAATACATTGATCTGAAGTGAGGACTCTTGCTGAGTCCACGTACCCTGAGCCCTGTGGTGGAGAAAAACTGCTCCCCACCCTGACAGGCTCGCGTCCGTCGTAACCACCTCCCAGTCCCCTTGAAGGAGACGCAGGCGAAACTGCGCGAAAGGTACTGCTTCCATTGCTGCCACCATCTTCCCCAGGAAGTGCATGAGGCGCCTCAAGGGGTGTGACCGACCTTGAAGGAGAGATTGTACCCCTGTCTGTAGCGGACGCTGTTTGTCCAGCGGAAGCTTCACTATCGCTGGACGAGTATGAAACTCCATGCCAAGATATGTCAGCGATTGGACCGGTGTCAGATTTGACTTTGGAAAATTGATGATCCACCCGAAACTCTGGAGAATCTCCAGAGTGACGTTGAGGCTGTGTTGGCATGCCTCTTGAGAGGGTGCCTTGACCAGCAGATCGTCTAAGTAGGGTATCACAGAGTGACCCTGAGAGTGGAGGAGGGATTCCATCCGCAACCGCCTGGTCCTTACGTGTTTGTTGAGCAGTTTTAGGTCCAAACCAGGACGGAAGGACCCGTCCTTCTTTGGAACCACAAACAGGTTGGAGTAGAAACCGTGACGCTGTTGCTGAAGAGGAACCGGGACCACCACTCCTACTGCCTTCAGAATGTCCACCGCCTGCAGCAGAGCATCGGCTCGCTCGGGAGGCGGAGATGTTCTGAAGAATCGAGTCGGAGGACGAGAGCTGAACTCTATCCTATAACCGTGAGACAAAATGTCTCTCACCCAACGGTCTTTTACTTGTGGTAGCCAGGTGTCGCAAAAGCGGGAGAGCCTGCCACCGACCGAGGATGCGGTGTGAGGAGGCCGTAAGTCATGAGGAAGCCGCCTTGGTAGCGGCACCTCCGGCGGTCTTTTTAGGGCGTGATTTGGACCGCCACGCGTCGGAGTTTCTCTGATCCTTCTGCGGCCTTTTGGACGAGGAGAATTGGGACCTGCCCGCACCCCGAAAGGACCGAAACCTCGACTGTCCCCTCCTCTGTTGGGGTGTTTTTGGTTTGGCCTGGGGTAAGGATGTTTCCTTTCCCTTGGATTGTTTGATGATTTCATCCAATCTCTCACCAAACAAGCGGTCGCCAGAAAATGGCAAACCAGTTAAGCACTTTTTGGAAGCCGAATCTGCCTTCCATTCCCGTAGCCACAAGGCCCTGCGTATTGCCACCGAATTGTCGGCTGCAACCGCCGTACGGCTCGCAGAGTCCAGGACAGCATTAATAGCGTAGGACGCAAATGCCGACGTTTGAGAGGTTATGGACGCCACCTGCGGCGCAGACGTACGTGTGAGTGCGTCAATTTGCGCCTGACCAGCTGAGATAGCTTGGAGTGCCCATACGGCTGCGAATGCTGTAGCAAAAGACGCGCCGATAGCTTCATAGATGGATTTCAACCAGAGCTCCATCTGTCTGTCAGTGGCATCCTTGAGTGAAGCTCCATCTTCCACTGCAACTATGGATCTAGCCGCCAGTCTGGAGATTGGAGGATCCACCTTGGGACACTGAGTCCAGCCCTTGACCACGTCAGGGGGGAAAGGGTAACGTGTATCCTTAAGGCGCTTGGAAAAACGCTTATCTGGACAATCTCGGTGTTTCTGGACTGCCTCTCTAAAGTCAGAGTGGTCCAGAAACATACTCTTTGTACGCTTGGGAAACCTGAAACGGAATTTCTCCTGCTGAAAAGCTGACTCCTCCACTGGAGGAGCTGAGGGAGAAATATCCAACATTTCATTGATGGACGCAATAAGATCATTCACTATGGCGTCCCCATCAGGAGTATCAAGGTTGAGAGCGGCTTCAGGGTCAGAATCCTGATCAGCTACCTCCGCTTCATCATACAGAGAGTCCTCTCGCTGAGACCCTGAACATTGTGATGATGTCGAGGGGATTTCATAGCGAGCTTTCTTAGTCGGTCTGGGGTTGCGGTCCGTGTCAGAGACCTCACCCTGGGATCCATGAGACACCCCGGGAAGACATTGCTGTTCCAACTGAGGGGGACCATGGGACAATGATTCTACAGTGCCCCTGGCTTGAGATGCTGGCCTTGACTGCAAGGCTTCTTAATATCTTAGCCATAGTCTCAGAAAGTCTTTCAGTAAAAACTGCAAACTCCGTCCCTGTCACCTGTACAGCGTTAACAGGTGGATCTCCCTGGGTCACCCTTAGCAGAGACTCCGGCTGAGAAAGTGCCACAGGGGCCGAGCATTGCACACAATGAGGGTCAGTGGAACCTGCCGGCAGTATAGCCGTACATGCTGCACAGGCAGCATAGTAAGTCTGTCCCTTGCTATTTGTGGACGACATGCTGTTGTCTCCTCTGAGCAATACAGGAGGGGATATAGCCAAAAATCAACAGTGCACCATACAGTGTAAAGTATAGACTATAATCCATAAACTATAAATACACTTGCACTAGTGGGGCCAGCACCACAGGTGCTGCTTACCGCCCTTGCAAAGCGTTTGTGTGGGCACCAGAATTCCTGCCTGGGTCTCTTTCAGCTTGTCTGTCCTCTCCAGCGTTAGCAGAGCTGAGAGTAATGGCTGCCAGCGTCCTGGGGAGAGGAGGGAGCCGTGGGCGTGACCCAGAAAAGTGCGGGAACTGGTGCCCCACTGTGCAGTGTGAGGGGGGTGGAGTATGCAAAGCATGCTCCAGCCCTCAGTGCTGCTGTACTGTAGCCATACCCTGTACAGCGTCCCGCCCTTCCCCTGACTGGCAGGGCTGAGGGCGGGAAGAAAAAGAGACTAGGCCGCAGAAGCCGGGGACTCGAGTTATAAGCGCGGCCGCCGTATAAGCGCGGTCGGCGCGGAAGTCCCCGGCGCACTAACAGTCCCAGCCGCGCCGCAGTGTACCCATGGCAGCGGCGGCCAGCGCGGCAGTCCCCCTACACAAACACACTCAGCAACGCTGAGTGTATAGTGGCACAAAACGCAGTCAGCGCTGCGGTCCCCGGTGCACTAGCACACCCAGCAATGCTGGAGTGTTGCTGTGCGCGGTCCCCACGGGGACCCAGAGTACCTCCAAGTAGCAGGGCCATGTCCCTGAACGATACCCGGCTCCTATCCAGCAGGGTCCTCAGGAGCTGTGGATGGAGCACGGTCTCCTGTGCCTGGAGACCGATGAGATCCCACTTCACCCAGAGCCCTAATTGAGGGATGGGGAAGGAAAGCAGCATGTGGGCTCCAGCCTCCGTACCCGCAATGGATACCTCAACCTTAACAACACCGCCGACAAGAGTGGGGTGAGAAGGGAGCATGCTGGGGGCCCTGTTATGGGCCCTCTTTTCTTCCATCCGACATAGTCAGCAGCTGCTGCTGACTAAGCTGTGGAGCTATGCGTGGATGTCTGACCTCCTTCGCACAAAGCAAGAAAACTGATGAGCCCGTAGCAGCACGGGGGGTGTATAGCCTGAAGGGGAGGGGCTTTACACTTTTAGTGTAATGCTTTGTGTGGCCTCCGGAGGCATAGCTATACACCCCAATTGTCTGGGTCTCCCAATTAGGAGCGACAAAGAAATAACCCTGTGCCTTGGCACCCTTGCTCCTTGTGGACGACATGCTGTTGTCTCCTAGGAGGGTGATCACTGAGGGTATATGGGAAAGAGTATACAGCCCGACCGAACAGAAATATATAAATATATAGTATCTATTCCGGCACCCTAAGGGGACCAGCACCGGGTGACCGGTGTGGCTTACCGACCGCTAAAAAGCGGAGCGTGTGTCCTCCAGATTCCCTGCCTTAGGTCTCCCAGCGTTGCAGAGCTCTTTCCTGGAAATCCTCCACCGGCAGAATGCCAAAAAAATGGCTGCCGGAGCTCTCTGGGGAGGAGTGGGGCCGTGGGTGGCGCTAGAAAAGTGCGGGAATCTGGAGTCCCCACAGTGATCAGTGAGGGGGGAGGAAACATACAGGATGCTCCGGCCCTCACATCCGACGTCAGGTCGGCAGTCCCGCCCTTACCCCTGATAGACAGGCCCGGGGGCGGGAGTTTTGCTACTAGGCCGCAATTGAAGCCGGGGACTAAATTTAAGACCGCGGCCGACAAGCAGGCGCGGTCGGCGCGGAAGTCCGCCGGCCGTCACAAATAAGCAGCTGCTGCAGCGTCCGGGATGAAGGCGCTCCATGCACATCCCCCATGGGGGTACAGAGTACCTTAGTGATGCAGGGCCCGGTCCCTGAGGATATATAGACTCCTGTCCGACAGATTCCCACAGGGGCTGCGGAGGGAGCACGGTCCCAGTGAGTGGATGACCGCTCAGGATCCCACTTCTCCCAGAGCCGCTAAGGGATGGTGAAGGAGACGGCATGAGGCTCCGGCCTTTGTACCCGCAATGGGTACCTCAACCTTAACAGCACCGCCGACATAGTGGGGTGAGAAGGGAACATGCCGGGGGCCCCGTGGGGGCCCACTTTTCTTCCAACTGATGATAACTAAAATGAGAATGCATGAGTGGATGTGTGCCTCCTTCCACACAAAGCATAAAACTGAGGAGCCCGTGATGCACGGGAGGGTGTATAGGCAGAGGGGAGGGGTTACACTTTTTAAAGTGTAATACTTTGTGTGGCCTCCGGAGGCAGAAGCTATACACCCAATTGTCTGGGTCTCCCAATGGAGCGACAAAGAAAAGTGTGATCGCACAATAGGCTTTGGGATATTTTATTCACCATGTTCACTATGTGGTAAAACTGATGTGTGGGTATGATGCCTGAGGTCGGTGCGAGTTTGTAGACACCAAACATGAATAGGTTTAGTTGTATCTAAGGGGTTTAAAAAAAATTCACAAGCTTGTCCAATAAAATTGGCGCACGTTTTGCACCATTTTCCGAAACCCGTAGCGTTCTCATTTTTTGGGATCTATGGCTCAGTGATGGCTTATTTTTGCTTCTCGAGCTGACATTTTTAACTGTACCATTTTTGCGCAGATGCTATGTATTGATCGCCTGTTACTGCATTTTGCGCAAAACTTGCAGCGACCAAAAAAACGTAATTTTGGCGTTTGGAATGTTTTTTGCCACCATTTACCAATCAGATTAATTTTACATTTTGATAGATCGGGCAATTTTGAACGCGGCGATATCAAATATGTGTATATTTTTTATTTTTTTAACTCTTTAATTTTCAATGGGGTGAAAGGTGGGTGATTTGAACTTTGTTTTTTTTTATTATTTTTAAAAAATATTATTTTTTTTTATTTTTTTTTTACTTGTCCCCCTAGGGGGCTATATGGATCAACAATCCGATCGCTCTGCCCTATCTGCAGATCACAGCTATACAGCTGCAAACAGCAGATATGCTCACTTTCTGCTTCACTCGGCTCTGGGCCGAGTGAAACCGAAAGTAATTCATGTCAGCTACAGGAGTCATCACATGACCCTGTGCTACCAAGGCAACCACCGAAAGTCAAGGGATCACGGACGTGACTTCCGGTGGGGGCGGCGGTAAGTGAAAGTAATGGCTGTGCGCATATACATCTCGTTGCCAGACTGTCAGCGAGATGTAAGGGTTAAAAACAGCTGATATGTGCGCGGATCGCCGTGGGCAGGGGGTGGGGATTAACCTCACACGATCCATGACGGATATAGCAGTCATGGGTCGTGGAGGGGTAAAAAAACAAAAAAAAAACAAAAAGTGGGGGGGGGGGGGTCAAACTCTACAGGTATAAACTAGATGCGTACAATTTTGTGCCATAGTCAAGAAACAAAGTACATCTGCCTCACAAAAATCTGAAGAAAGTAAATGCAAAGCCAAAGGGGAGGAGACAGGAAAGATAAAGAAAGAATGTTGAGATCAGCAAGGGTTTGGAGGATGGACGTTTCCTAATTTATATCTAACCATCATTTCACATGAAGCAGTAACACCACTCAGTACTGAAAAATATCACTCAGGGCAGAAAGACAAGAGACTTACTTTGGCCTGTTTCATCAAGTCCAACAAATCCTTCACATGATGTCTGAGCATATTCTGACATTTCCACATCTCATTCAATGCTCTGTCACAGCAAAAAGAAAATAAGCAAAATTAAAGGTCATAAATATCAGACTGGTGGGGTCCGGTACCCGGCATTCCCACCGATCAGCTGTTATTACATCCAGTGGCCATTGGAGCTGCAAATAGTGATTGCATTCAATGTGTAGCAACCGATGCCAGGTACTGAAGAACAGCTCCCGGTCAGAGGAATAGGACTTTATTAACAGCAAAATATGATTATTAGGTGATTGTTACATTTATACAGAAGGGAATGAGTTGGCTAGCATGGAACGTCAATTTAAAAGGGAACCTGTCAGCAGAAATTTTGCACTAAACCTAAAAGATTCCCCTTCTGCAGCTCCTGGGCTGCATTCTAACAAGAGTCCTGTTGTTATTGTGCCCCCTTTTAGGCCAAAATAAATACTTTATAAAGTGGTACCTTTTCCTATGCAAATCTTGTTAATCGTACACGGGGGCGAGCTCTCTGGTGTCCGTTATTCTGCCTCCTGCTGCTTTACACCGTTCCCCATCGCTCAATTTCATACCTCATGACACCGCCCAGTGCTCCCTAGGTCTCGCGCATGCGCCGTGCCACTCTAGCGGGACTGTGCACAGTGTGACCGCTGGTGACGTGTTGCGCAGGCGTGAGATTATGGGTGGCGCTGTGATTTTCATCAGCAAATGACGTGGGGTCATCTGGCCAGCGCTTGCGCAGGACGGTGGAGGCAGAGGGGAAAGCACGGGCACAAGATTATGGGCGGGTACTTGCTGATGAAAATCACAGCGCCGCCCATAATCTCACGCCTGCGCAACACGTCACCAGCGGTCACACTGTGCACAGTCCCGCTAGAGTGGCACGGCGCATGCGCGAGACCTCGGGCAGCGTCATGAGGTATGAAATTGAGCGATGGGGGATGGCGTAAAGCAGCAGGAGGCAGAATAACGGACAATAGACAGCCCGCCCCCGTGTACGATTAACAAGATTTGCATACGAAAAGGTACCACTTTATAAAGTATTTATTTTGGTCTAAAAGGGGGCACAATAACAACAGGAACCTTGCTAAAATGCAGCCCAGGAGCTGCAGAGGGGGAATCTTTTAGGTTTAGTGCAAAATTTCTGCTGACAGGTTCCCTTTAAAGGGAACCTGTCATGTTGAAAATAGTATCTCTCCTGCAAGAAGGATGGTATAAAGCTAATGCAAATGCACTGAAATGAAAACGCATTTGTACTGGATCCGTTTTTGCGTTAAAAAAAGTTCAGGACTAGAGTTGAGCGGACTGGCAATAATCCGGGTCCAGTGGATCAGCGGCGGGTTGACAAAGAAGTCCTGATCCGATCCGGGTTCATATATGTCAATGGGGGAGCGGGACAGCGGGACACGGGACGAGAGACAAAGAGAAAAAAAACCCAAAACGAATCCGAATTGTGCACCCGGAATCCCGCGTCCGGGTCGGACTCTGATCTGCCGCTCGAACCGCGCAGATCCGGATTTTGCCGGTCCGGGTCTGCTCAACACTATTCATACCCTAAGCTGTTAAGAGCAGCGGGCAGAGCTAGTCTCCACCCGCTGCCTCTAACTGTATCGCAGACATTATCTGCCGGCAATGATACAAGCTCAGAATCTGATCTTGCATCAAAGTCTGTGACCTGACATATGATGTAGAGTGAGTCGGGAAGGGGTTAACTTTAATTGTTCCTTATACAGATCCTAATAAAGTTGCCCAAGCAGCCACAGATACCTACTTAACAGCATTTAAGTCCAATGTTGCGTACAGGTAATACAAACACTTCATTCTCTCTTTAGTTTGTAAGTTGTGAGGAACCATGTACTGTGCAAAAATTCGTTCTACTAGCAATCTGCAAAGAGGAGGGGGGGGAATAAAAAAAAAAAAAATTAGTGCATTTCTATAAAAGATAACATTTATTACATTTATTAATAAAAATATTTAGGGAACAAGATGTAACCTTTTCGGTAAGTTTACAGACAATGCACAAAATGCTGACAGAATAAGCAGAAGAGCACATCAACCATTCTAGAAGTGTGGGGCTGTAGAGGGGCACTATAGACCTGCTGACAGGGACTAATGTCACCAGAAATTACAATCATTGAAACAAGAGACAATAAAACAAATGGAATTTTCCATCACCAGCTACATGTTGATTAATTTAAGGATCTTCTAAATATAAAAAAAAAAAAAAAAGTCGTTGGTCCTTTGTTCGGGGCCCCTTTCCATCTTTTAGGCCAAGAGGAGAAAAATACTTGTAAAATCAATGGCTTAAAAAAAAAAATGCAGTACAAAAAATGCACAAAGAATTGACATGCTGCAGTTTTCTGTGTGCACCAAAACCTGCAAGGAAGGCCCTCTCTTTTCTGTACCCGTCTGTCATTGTTAGTTTGTTCATTATCATTCATATTTGCTTTTTGTATGCAACCCTTCTCATGTACAGCCCAATGGAATCAATGGTGCGCTCAAAACTAATATCTGACACAGGGCTCCCCCCTTGAATACCATATGCAATCGTTAATGCTGGTGACTACTTATCGTATTTTACGCTTTATAAGACGCACCCCCAAATTTGGTGAAAGAAAAAAAGAATTATTTTTTTAATGTTAAATGGGGTCAGTCTTATAATGCCAGTGTCCGTCTAACAAATCATATAGGGTATATGTCTCTTATAGCCCCCCATCCTATAATTAGCCCCCTTAATCTGGATATGGCCCCCTTGTGCTGGCACATGTCCCCCTATGATGCCACATGTCCCCCTGTGCTGGCACAAGTCTCCTATTGCTGGCACACATCCCATACAGGTGGCACAGGTCTCCTATTGCTGGCACACATCCCACACAGGTGACACAGGTCTCCTATTGCTGGCACACATCCAATACAGCTGGCACAGGTCTCCTATTGCTGGCACACATCCAATACAGGTGGCACAGGTCTCCTATTGCTGGCACATCAAATACAGCTGGCACAGGTCTCCTATTGCTGGCACACATCCAATACAGGTGGCACAGGTCTCCTATTGCTGGCACACATCCAATACAGGTGGCACAGGTCTCCTATTGCTGGCACACATCCAATACAGCTGGCACAGGTCTCCTATTGCTGGCACACATCCAATACAGGTGGCACATGTCTCCTATTGCTGGCACATCCAATACAGGTGGCACATGTCTCCTATTGCTGGCACACATCCAATACAGGTGGCACTGGTCTCCTATTGCTGGCACACATCCCATACAGGTGGCACAGGTCTCCTATTGCTGGCACACATCCCATACAGGTGGCACAGGTCTCCTATTGCTGGCACACATTCCACACAGGTGGCACAGGTCTCCTATTGCTGGCACATCAAATACAGCTGGCACAGGTCTATTGCTAGCACACATCCAATACAGGTGGCACAGGTCTCCTATTGCTGGCACACATCCAATACAGCTGGCACAGGTCTCCTATTGCTGGCACACATCCAATACAGGTGGCACAGGTCTCCTATTGCTGGCACACATCCAATACAGGTGGCACAGGTCTCCTATTGCTGGCACACATCCAATACAGCTGGCACAGGTCTCCTATTGCTGGCACACATCCAATACAGGTGGCACAGGTCTCCTATTGCTGGCACACATCCAATACAGGTGGCACAGGTCTCCTATTGCTGGCACACATCCAATACAGCTGGCACAGGTCTCCTATTGCTGGCACACATCCAATACAGGTGGCACAGGTCTCCTATTGCTGGCACACATCCAATACAGGTGGCACAGGTCTCCTATTGCTGGCACACATCCAATACAGGTGGCACATGTCTCCTATTGCTGGCACACATCCAATACAGCTGGCACAGGTCTCCTATTGCTGGCACACATCCAATACAGGTGGCACAGGTCTCCTATTGCTGGCACACATCCAATACAGGTGGCACAGGTCTCCTATTGCTGGCACACATCCAATACAGCTGGCACAGGTCTCCTATTGCTGGCACACATCCAATACAGGTGGCACAGGTCTCCTATTGCTGGCACACATCCAATACAGGTGGCACAGGTCTCCTATTGCTGGCACACATCACCCTGTGTTAGATATGGCCCCCATGCTGCTGCCCATAGTAAAATAAACACTTTACCTTTTCCAGCGCTCTCCTCCCTCGTGTCTCCCTCCGTGCTTCTGCACTTCCTGGTTCTCGGTGCCGGTCATGTGATCGGCACAGCAGAGTGACATGATCTCTGCGTGCCTGATCACAGCAGTAGCAGGAGACCGGGGAGACACGCAGGAGGCGGCAAGTAAAGCTTTTTTATTTTAGGATGGGCAGCAGCATGGGGGGCCATATCTATCACGGGGGGGGGGGGGGGGGGGGGGGGGGCAAGTGCGATCAAAGGGGGGGGTGGCGCAGGCAGATATAATATGCGCCGCTCCCCCAGCCCATCACCGCGGTGCGGTTTCAGCACCACGGTGATGGACAGCGGCTGTGCATATTATATGAGCGGGAACAGGAGATTTCCCGCTGCCTCCAGCAGCCTTCACAAGCCTCTACCAGCCCCCACCAGCCCCCAGCACCGCTCCAGAGTTGCCCCCACCTCCCCATGACCCGTATATCCAAATTATAAGACGTACCCCCTACTTTCCCCCAAAATTTGGGGGAACAAAAGTGCGTCTTATAAAGCGAAAAATACGGTAAGTTCTTTAAGTGCTTATGTCCTTAGGGTCCTTTAAACCCTCCAAATCACACCAGATTGCAGGGATGATAACTACTTTGTCATTTCCCACCTGACTGACCGCACATATTACTACAGCTCCCCCACAGTGGCTGCCACAAGGGCAGTGTATGAATGGTCACGGTTACCCCCAACAACATTGACTGTCAATTTCAGTCTCTTCAATTTTATCTGATTTGCAATAGAGAAATCTTACATGAACGCAACAAGGTCACAAGTAATCCGATACAATGTCATAACACCCTAAATATAAACATCGTGGCCGACATACTTACCGGTCGTCTATGCTGTTCTGGTAATATATATGAAGCAATTTATCTTTAATCCAGGAGATCTGTTTTGCGGCCTCTTTTCCAGCGTCTGCCTGCAGAGCGTATTTCTTGTAGATCTGAGCCAGGCCCATCATGGCTTCCTTCCTTACTCTCCACTGATCAGACATAAAGGAGTGAGCCATAGTTTAGACACACCGCTGGCTCCAAATTGAGAACTAAAAAGACCACTCTCACAATTCACATTATTATATTCTTTTAACATGATTAGGGCTTTGCTCACATCTGTGTCACGTTCCATTGATGAAGTGTTACTTTTTTATTTAGTATCGCATGGCATTTAAAAAAATAAATAAATAAAATACAAATCAGTAGAGATGTTAAACATGTTTATGGCTTTTTCTGTAAAACTGTAATACAAAAGTAAAAAGGTATAACGGTACAAACAGTAATACACATGCTAATGGACATTTAATATATTGTGTACAACAAAAATAAGTTGAAGGTATATTAAAATGAAATTATCCTCAGAAAACATTGTTTAAATAAAGTTAATTTTTCCAAATCAGTATAGGGAAAGGAAGGATGGAAAGGGGTGTAAAACACCCCACACTCGCAGAATTTGTGTCCCACTCACTAAACACTCAAGTCTCCAATCTATCATGAGTGCAGCAGCCAGGATCATATTTCAGTCCAAGCACTGCACTGATGCCTCCTCCCTGTGTCAGTCATTGCACTGGTTGCCCAACTGCTACAGAATAAAATAATCAGTCATCATTTTGTCCACAGAGCTCTCTACAGTTCCACATCGTTTAACAGCTCTTCCCTCATCTATCTCCCGCGCTACAGGTTCTCTCCATTCTGCTATTGGCCTAAAACTAAAACTCAGTAATCTGAACAACCCACTCATGTCTCCAGGACTTCTCTCATGTTGCACCAGTTTTCTGGAATGCACTGCCCCAGACAATCCATTTATTTTCAGTTCGTGGTCAGCACATATCACATCACCTGACCAGAGGAGGAAGTATAAGTTAATTATGATAAGTGGGTACACAAACAAAACAGAAGGGGCTCACAGCTACTGTTTTCTGAGGTAACTCCTTTCCCAGCCTGTTTTATCACATGAGTGAATATTCTGGCTGTGTCACCAGTCCCGTGAGCTCATCATAAATCAAATCAGTGACATAAGCTCAGGAGCCACTAGAGCTCTTACGTCACTCACTAGATTTATGATGAGCTTGTAGCAGAAACACTCGCTCCTGTGATAAAAATGGCTGGGGAAATGTGTTACTTGAGAAGGCAGCTGCTTTCTAGCCCCTGCTACTTCATCTGTATACTCACTTATCACACAAGGAAAAACGAAAAATGTTTGCGTTTTTCCTAGTGTCATGGCCAAGATTTTCTTCCGTGCACCATCTCCCCGGACTTCCATTTAATTGGTGAGCTGGAATTGAGAGTTTACTCTCCATTGTTTTTTGGTTCACTTATCACACAGTAACTTGCGCTTCATCCCCTGCCCAGGATCTGTGGTATGTGCCAATCAAACTGGAATAGCTTTCAATGGTTGGACACGGCAAATAAACGTAGATAGAAAGTTCACATTTATAAGAATGTCTTTTCAGTGGAATACTTAATTATTATTACAAGATCTATTATTGAAAATGTACATGGTTCTAAGAAAGGTAAGTACCTAATGGGCATGTAAACTCGTCCTATAAGGTTCAGACTTACCCGCTTATCTAGCGTTCTTTCCCGGACAAAATTAAGAAGTTGGTCATTTACAAGGAGAAGGTCTTTCTTTGCAGCAGTTACTATAGATACAATGACATCGTGTCTAATGGCTTCCTCAGGGTCATGAGACCTCACTTTCAGATATTCTGGAAAAAAAAATAAATAAACTAACATTTCCTGTCCCAAAATATCTGGGGAAATAGGTGCAAAAATTAAAATGTACTGAGTTCAAACAGGGAGATTTCACATGGCACCTTAGTCAAAGAAATGTCTGCATCTGAAAAGCCCATTCAGTGTTAACGAATAAGACTATTCCTGTAGCAGGTGCATGGATGTGCGCAAACCATATTCAGATGAGTGGGTTAGTCACTGAAATTTCTTAAAAAAACAAAAAAACAAAACACAACACAAAACAGTACCTGTTAAGTCCTTGGCTAAATCTGGATGGTTCATTAAGCAGTGGCTGGCAAACTTCACACATTCCAAGCGAATGGGTACATGTATGTCATTAAACCTGGCAAAATAAAAAAGAAAAAAAAAAGTTCTCAGTTCTCACTAGTCTATTATTATTCCCTTCCCGAAATGTGACAGACACGTACATCACACTGGATGACATTGCACAAAGCAGGATGTAAGGCTGCATTCACACATTCATTTTTGGGTTTACCTCCATAAAAATGAACCATGTCTCCTGCCTCACCCATTTTTAAAAACTAAAAAAGTTGTTTAATCCTTTGACTCTTAATGAATCCGTTAAAATTGGATGCGGTCTTCTGCTTTACACTCATTCTAAGGCTATGTGCCCACGGGACAATGTACCCGCGGATTTTGCCGCGGAAAACCTGGATTTTCCAGATAAATCCACAGGTTTAAGCAAGTACAGACACTCCTCATGTTACCCTATGGGATTTGGGGAGTGCTGTATCAATGCTGCGGTATGTGCGGCTGCGGAATATGCTGCGGATGTCCCGCCGCTGCATGTAACTGCATGTCAATTATTCCTGCAGAAATATCTGCGGAATTCCCGCTCCTCCACTATGGAGATATCTGCGGATGTCCCGGCCTCTATTTCCACACTTGTCCCGCAGGTTTACCGCAACAACTCCGCAGCAATGGATAGCTGCGGATTCCAGGGCGCTGCTGCGGGGAACCTGCGGCCATACCTGTGGATATATCCGTGCGTACATTGTCCCGTGGGCACATAGCCTTACTCACTTACCGACATATGTTATACAGTTACATCACATGCCGGCTCCTTGACTTTAATGCAATCTCAGAAACAGAGCCCTCATCCTTGCTGGCAGGAGATAGAGGCAGTTGTTAACTAAATAACAACAGCCGCGTATGGAGCAGAGCTCTGCCTGCCGCTATTAAATTTATTAAATGCGCCCATCAAACCTTGGGAAAGACATTTACAATTCGACAGGGTTATGCTGAATACCCCAGTGCCCGTCTTGACAGAACTCCTGTGAAAGCCAGCCCCTGGCTGGTGTTCCTAGGACACTGATTTTTATTATGTACTGACTAACAAATATACATATATAAAATAAATAAATGAAGTATAAAAAAAAAAAAAAAACACATTTGGACTTCTATGAAGTAATACAAGCCATAGCCTTACAGCTTATAGAAATTATATTGCCAAGACATTTTTTTTTATTATTTTTTTTTTTTAGAAATAAATAAAAAAAAAAAAACAAAAAAACACACAACAAAAAAATAAACAAACAGTAAAACAGATTCCTGCAGCTGGATCTCTTCTCCTTGCTTTGTTATGTCACTACTATATTATTTTTTTTATTTTTTTTTTTAGAAAGAAAAATAAAAGTTTATACAAATAAATATTAAATGCTAAAAAAAGTAACAATTTTTTATATATTTAATACAATTTACTCCACAGTGGCATGGCTAAAAATAGTAATTTAAACAGTCAGTAATACATTTTTATTTTTTTTTTGTTTTAATCTATGCTTTTTTCCCCTCATTTATTTCCACACTTGTCACACAAGGTCTTAAAGGGAATCTGTCACCAGGTTTTTGCCACCTAATCTGAGGGCAGCATAATAATGAAGGAAAAAAAAAAAAAAAAGACCCTGATTTCAGCGGTGTGTCACTTACTGGGCTGCATAGTGTAGCTTTTATAAAATTACTGTTTAATTAGCTGGAGATTATCATTAGAAGACTACTTGGTGCGCTGCCAGGTAGTCCAGTAGCTGAATGAGCTAGCCCTGCTCTATATTCAAAAACATGCTAGATCTCAGCACAGAAAACAGTGATTTTTATCAAAAATGAAAGCAGACAGCTCAGTAAGTGACACATCGCTGGAATCACGGTCTCGGTCTCTACTTACGCTGAGCTCAGATGGCTGAGCAAAAACGTGGGGACAGATTACCTTTAAATTACTATTTTAAGTAGTTTAACAAATATATTCTTTTTATTCCAAATTTGTCCTGTATGAAGACTGGTTTGTTAGTCCCAGTCACAGCAGAAATTTGGCTTCTTGACTGTAGGGTGGGAAGGGGGCGATGAGGGTGAGGAGAGAGCTGTCTCCTGGGGCATAGTAGTTCCAGATTTTGTTCCACAAACTGGGGGTGGGGGGTTTGGTGAGCTGTCTCCTAGCACCTGGTAGGGTGGTTCCCGTTTTTGCGCTACAACCAGGAAGGGGAAACATTTCCTAGGCATTAGTAGTTCCCATTTCTCTCTACAATCAGCGATCTCATGAGGAGGAAGAAATGTCAGTGCTTCCTAATCTGTATACAGTACAAGATGCTGGTTCAGCACTGTGTATACAAAGATCAAGATGGTAAACATGGTAAAACTATGATTATCTTCTCTGTGGAGTCTGGCTGTGCCTGACAGCTAGTGCCCTGCCACCACAGATGCACAATCCCATGCAAGCCACTTATACAGCATTGACGTTTTACAATATCCGTACAGAGTAATGTGTGGGCTGCCTGTACATTTATCGTCTACGGGAGGTCCAGAACTAGTTAAATATAATTGCACTTACCTTCCCAGGTAACACTGCCACAGGGGTTTATTCTGAGCTGCCAATTCAGAATCCTTTGCTCCAAACATTTTTGCAAGAAGTTTCACCACCTGGAGCCGCTCTTCATTATCATTGCTCTGCGTCAAACAGATTTGAGGCGTTAAGAGGTCAGTAATTCCCATTTCTTTCCCTTCCCTTTTTCTGTATATTCTTCTAGATTCACTTTTATATTTACCGAAATGTAAAATGGATTAGAAAAACCATGACTGCTTTGCCTAGAAACCACAGCAGACCTGTCCCCTCGTTTTGTTGCATATGAACAACATGTGGACAGGTGTTTTAGAGTCATCCCATCAGGATAAGTCATGAAGTTGGAGATTTCTCCAGTGGTAAATTAATCCAAAATCAATAGCCACTCACCTTAAGCTTAAACTCCAACTGAGGTAAGACAGACAGGAGCAAATGGCTGTCAATGTTGTATAGCTCCAGTATTAAATCGAAAACATGTTCTGACAAGTCACTGATAGAAGTTTTACCAAGCATGAGGACTTGGTTAAAAAACTGCAAAATAAAAAAAATAAAGAGAAATTTAAAATACACTGACAAGCAAAAGGGTAACAATGTTTTGAACTTTTGACTTTCACTCTCCATATCTCATCATCTACTACAGCTTTGAGCGTGAGACGACCTTTATTTTATAGATAATCATCTTGGCTATCTCATATATAAATTTGACTTTCAACTATTTAGCATATTATTAGATATGCAGGTTGTCGTCATGTCACTGCATTGTTAGTGTTTTGCTTCTAAAAAACTAAATTTAATTGTCTTTTTTAGTATTTTGTAAATCCATCTTTGGCTTTCAACGCTGCCTGAATCCTTCCAGGCCCTTAATCAGATTCAAGCATGTTTTGACCAAAATCTGATCCCAGGTCTCCTTTACAGCTTCCCAATATTGGTGCAGAATGTTCCGCTCACTTGGGTATGTATACAGCTTTTTCTTCAACTCTGCCCACAAGTGTTGGGTCGGGGTTGAGGTGTGAGGACTGTGGGGGCCAATCCAGCACCTCTACTTCACTGTCATTGAACAGTTTCTCTGCTAATCTCGGTGCTTTGGGTCGTTGTCCTGCTGGAACACGGTCGTCCTTTTCATACAGATAGTACTCATGTATATAAAGTAACTCATCTTGCAGGATACTCACTTATATCTCAGCATTGAGACCTCCATCGATACTGGTCAAGTATCCAACGCATTTGGCTGTTAAACAACCCCATATCATCAGGCTTCCTCCACCGAACTTGACAGTCACTTTAGTACCTTGATCCATTAGCCCCTTTTTCCCTAGCCTCTTCCAGACCCATTTGGACCCATCAGAGTCTACTGTATTTACTTGTCTCAGCGCTCCAAATCACCTGTTTCCAGTCCACCTTTTGAACCTATTGCAAACTTAAGCCAACGCTTCTTATGACGATATTGACATTGAGGTTTCACCTTTTTTGGGGGCCATCTCTCCAGACTTGGGTACCCTGCATCGCACATTGCTTGCACGGATATCTGTGATCTCACTATTACAAAGCATAAGAGCCACCTACACTACAGTGTTTGTCGCACCAGAACTGATAGACTTGTGATGAGTCGACTTGTTGACTCCAATATTTTGCCAGGACGTCCACCTCTTGGCTTTTGAATGGATGGATGGACTTCATTTCTTATCCTTCCAACTTTCATAGCACTCACATGATGCAGTTTGGCAAGTTTCTTGACTGAGAAACCACCATCGATGGGCTGGATGACGCGGTTTTCATTCTTAGGAAATCTTCACAACGGCTCCATGATTTGAATTTGTGACCTTTCGCTCAGAAATTAACCTAATAACACACTGATCTATAGGGGATGTGAGAATAGGTTATAATTTGTATTATACAAGAAAAAAAAATATTTTACCACCACCAGGAGCAAAACGGTAACAAAGCAGTGACATGGGACGAATCTGCATAACTAATCATATGTAAATAGTTGCAAGTCAAATTTATGTATGAAATAGCCAAGATGATTGTCTATAAAATAAAGGTCGTCTCACACTCATAGCTGTTGGGACGGTGAGATATGGAGCTGGAAAGTCAAAAGTTCAAAACATCACCCTTTGGCTCTCCAGTGTATATGACAATCTGATCAACTTTTTAATATTGTATATACATTTTATTCCTTTAATGCATCTAAAACGTTAAAAAAGGGTTTTCCACTACTTGGGGAGCCCCTTCTCAATTTAAGCGTTTGCCCCTAGTAAAATAAACACACACATACAGCAGGTGCCACTCTAGCATCATTAGTACTCACTCTCCAGGGGCTCGCGTCACACTATTACATCACACGAGCCCTGCACCTACTCAGCGATGACTCCCACTCCCTGCATTAGTACATATCAAACGGAAGTGAGCAGCAGCCCCCGCTCTGACTTCCTCTTTATGTTGGATTCGTCATAAGGCTGCAAGAGTGAAGCCAGCGGTGAGGAGAACGCAGGGCTCAATGTGACGCAAACCCCAGGAGAGTGAGGGCTGCCACGCCGATGGAAGGGCAATGGTAGTGAGTATGTGTTTTTATTTTAAGATGGGCAAACACTCAAATTGAGAAGGGGTTGTCCAAGTAGTAGCAACCCCTTTAAAGGGAACCTGTCACCACTTTTTTGCCCTATAAGCTGCAGCCACCACCAGTGGGCTCTTATACACAGTATTCTAACATGCTGTATATAAGAGCCCAGGCCGCTGTGAGAACATAGAAAACACTTTAGAATACTCACCTAGGAGGTCGTTCCAGTGCACAACAGTCGGATGGGTGGCGCTGTTCTCTGGGACCAGCGCCTCCCCTTTCGGCCATCTTTGTCTTCCTTATTCTGAAGCCGCGGTGCATGACGCGTCTACGTCATACACACGTGCCGGCATTGAGGTCCTGCACAGGACCTCAATGTCGGCGCGTATGTATGACTGACGTAGACGCGTCATGTACCGAGGCTTCAGAATAAGGAAGACAAAGATGGCCGAAAGGGGAGGCGCCGGTCCCGGAGAACGAAGACGCCCCTTTGACCAGTCTGCAGCGTAACGACCTCCTAGGTGAGTATTCTAAAGTGTTTTTTCTGTTCTACACAGCGGCCTGGGCTCTTATATTCAGTATTCTAACATGCTGTATATAAGAGCCCAGTGGTGCTGGCTGCAGCTTTTAGGGCAAAAAAAAAGTGGTGACAGGTTCCAGTTAAGTAAATTTCCAAACAGTGTAAATAACAAATATCTGAAAGTAATCCAAAAATACAGCTCATATGTATACTGGTGCATCTCCAAGATTACTCTAAATCAGCCTATATAAGGTGGTTTGTAGTCTGACCCCCAAAAAACACAGAAAAAGATAACAGCTGTGAAGACAGAATAGGTGACAATTTGCTGATTATTGAAGGTCCCACTACTAATGTATGGTTGCACTTCTCTATTAATTGTGCCGTGCTGCAATTCTTCTCTGCATATCTGCGGGTATCACATTCCAAGTGACCCCCGAGCTAAGCAAGTTTTGCGGCCCAATCACACTTCGGATGCATGGGGGCCCAGAGATCGCACACTAAATAATCAGTGATGGTTTAGCCTAGTAAGAACCTTTATCAAATATTAATGAAAATATAAAAAAATAAATGGACCAATAATGCATCATTTGACACAATATGACCATAGCAGAGATATCAGTATAGAAACATTTTGTTCAAACATTAAAAAAAAAGGAAAATAAATCTTTAAAAACATGTAGTGTGTGATCATGTTAAAGAAAACGTTCAGAAAAAAATATGTAATTATGGTAGATTGCTTTATGTAATGGCAGCATAGCACAGCTGGCGGCGGACATAACACAAGGATGTGATACTTTTAATGTACTAAAAGCACTGGGCACTGGGGTAGGGGAGACACTGGACAAAGTTTAAGACTGTTCTGTTTATGAGAGCACAACCCGCACCTCTGAGGGCAGTGATTGACAGGCGGCAGTGCATGCATGTATGCAAAACAGCCTGATTTAGACATCACTGATCTTTGTACGCATAAAAAAAGTGATTTTCAGCAGAGTCTGGTCAGTGTTAAAGATTTTACCTTCATAGTTTCATCGGTTTTTCCCAGATATAAAAAAAATGAACTGATGGAAAACTCTCAGGCTTGTCCAATCGAACTGTCCATGAAAAACAAAACAGCACACAAATGGCCAATTTTTTCAAAGACTCACATTGGCAAGTTTGATCTGAGACAAATCAACAGTGGACAGGTCTCTGATATTTGTGCTGTCCATTCAATCTACAGAACAGCCCCACAGACTAGAATGGCTACAAGTTCTATGAGTGAAAAGCAATGATCGTACTAGTAAGAGGAAAAAGTGATGTTTGAATGAGCCCTAATAGTTACTATACAGGAAGGAATGACCCATTGCTTGCCTGGCTCATCAAACGTATGTACGGTGGTAAAAAAATATAAATAAATAATAAAATGGAATGAGGAGAAAAAAAAAAAAAGACACACAACAGATCTTACATTAGTAATGTATGGCTCTATAGCCTGAGCGGTTCTCTTCAGCAGAGCTTTGGCCAGGTCATACGCTTGTTTGTTTAAATTCTGAAAAGTTAAAAGACAAAAGTAAATGTATTATTTTAATCAGTCCTGCGAGTGTAAACAGTGTCATATGCGGTCAACATTAATGGAAACCTGGTGAGTTCCTTGGCTTTCATGATGCTATCTGATCCCTAAGGCTACATGCACACTGATCTTTTTCGCAGCGTTTTTGGGCTCTAAACTGCATGACTGCTTCCCCAGCAAAGTCTATGAGTTTTCATTTTCGCTGTCCGCACACTACTTTTTTTTTTAGCTGCGTTTTTGAGCCTAAAAAAAAATGGACGTCAATTCTTTCCCGCGTTTTACTGCATTTTTCACTCATGCAATGCATTGGAAAAACGCAACAAAACGCAGCAAAAACGCACCAAACGCATGAGTTTTTTACCAATGTGTTTTTGCGGCAAAAAACGTACTAAAACGCAGCGTCAAAAAAACGATATGTGCGCACATAGCCCA